>NW_025745747.1:365790-440532 GCF_021184085.1 Oncorhynchus gorbuscha | reverse complement strand
TGGATCTGCAGGCTGTCGTGCTGCTAGTATATCCTAGTAGTAGAGAGGCAGGTGCTACACCCTGGAAGGCAATTAGATCTCATCACTCTTTCATTAACCAGGCATTTCAAGTATCACCGTGACTGTGCAGAAAGAAAGACCCTTTCATTGGACACCTATCCAGCTCTGTGAGCCCTGATGAAAGAACAGGATTAGGTGGGAGAATAAAGGAATGAAGAAAGAGAGAAAAGAAGGAAGGGGTAAAGCAGTTGAACAAAACCATGACATCAGATCCTGGTTATGTATAGTGAAGTGTATCCGTGACAGGGGTATTTATAGGTTACACTGGAAAACATAGTTTGGCCCACACAGTTTCACTTGGGACTTAAAGGGGAAATCTGGGATACAACTAATCGGATACTGTTTTGGTAAACAGCTGAGGGATGGGGTTGGAGAACATCAAAGACTGATAAATTCACACACAGATCTATGGATTTAAGGACTGACCATCCATGAGATCAAAATTATAGTTTGACCAATGAATTGAAGCTATACAGTGTTTGTTTACAATTACATTACTTCAAAACAATGGAGTAAAACAAGCTTATGTTTTGGGTTCTGATGGGGCGAAGACAGTTGAACTAAGTTCATGAGGCATTTATATATTATATTTTTTGTGAATCTATGGCTGTATAGGATTCATTTAAGCTAAAAGATTTATGTATCAATCCTAGATTTCCCATTTATAGTGAGTGGTGAGAGCGACTGGTATGAGACTGGTATGAGACTGGTATGAGACTGGTATGAGACTGGTATGAGACTGGTATGAGACTGGTATGAGACTGGTATGAGACTGGTATGAGACTGGTATGAGACTGGTATGAGACTGGTATGAGACTGGTATGAGACTGGTATGAATGATTAACTCAGTGGTAAACAGGACAGTTGGGGAGGGTTTTAAGGAAGTGATTGAAAATAATTCAGCTTGTTTTCAGGTTCTTCATGACGCAAGAGGGAAATAAACAGCCATGCTGTTGTCTTCATCAGACAGTGATGCAGACACAGGTGGGTGAGGATGGGGGTTGAGTATTCCCAGAACACTTCAATGAAAGTCTGTGGCTATAGGGATTTACTGCATGAAATACATAGCCTACAGTTGCATTGTAAAATGGGTTTTTGGTGTGCTTGTGTGTCTGTCTGTCTGTCGGCGTTTGTGGGCGTTTGTGTGTGTGTGTGTGTGTGTGTGTGTGTGTGTGTGTGTGTGTGTGTGTGTGTGTGTGTGTGTGTGTGTGTGTGTGTGTGTGTGTGTGTGTGTGTGTGTGTGTGTGTGTGTGTGTGTGTGTGTGTGTGTGTGTGTGTGTGTGTGTGTGTGTGTGTGTGTGTGTGTGTGTGTGTGTGTGTGTGTGTGTGTGTGTGTGTGTGTGTGTGTGTGTGTGTGTGTGTGTGTGTGTGTGTGTGTGTGTGTGTGTGTGTGTGTGTTCAGAGAAGTTTCAGGCTGACATCATAGAGAGCTGTAGAGTGCTGAGTGTCTCTTTGATGTGCCGTGCCATGGAGCTGTGAGAACGGTCTGCAGGGCTGAGTCAGCACAATGCACCAAATAGACAGATACACATAGCAACATGCAGACACATACACCATCACACATACAGAACATACACATGCACACACAGATTCATGCACTTTAACACACACATGCACATGTACGCACACAAACACCCACTCTTAAGCTTTCACAGCAGTGGGCTAAGTCAGGGTCACACAGAGTGTTTCTTGGCAGTCCTAAATCTACTTTAAAACAGAAGGATACACCTCACACACATGGGTTTAAAAAAAGAAGACACCTGCACCATGTCAGATATAGAGTTCAAATGTATTCCATTTTGCATCCCAATATTACACTTTATATAGATCATAGAAGACTAAAATATAGCAAAACCGTTTGACATTGAACCACAGTTTTTTTTTACATTTCTGCACACACACAAGCAGGCACATCCACAAACACACGCAGGCACATCCACAAACACAAGCAGGCACATCCACAAACACACGCTCTTAAACCACCCCCTTTACTGCCACAACAAACTGCTTAACATGTTCATTCAACACTGGATCAATTGTTCATTTGATTCCAAGCTCAGGTTCCAATAGCCACACTACTATACTAGCTAGTTAGAATACATGCCCATTGCATTATAATGTATGTGGTGTACTGTGGATATTGGAAAAGAGGCTGAATACGTCTCTCTCTGCCTGTCATCTGTCTGCCGTTCAGGCCCCGAGTGTGGCAGGGCATTGTCTGAGGACACAAAGACTGTGACAGATGATGTCATAACACGTTGTCAGCACCGCCAGAGGTTAGCCATTGTCATTCAATCATCATTACTGGTTTCAGTGAAATGGCAAGAGAGTGACCTGGCTGTAGAAATCAGACGCTGCTATTGATGATTAGCATTTCACAGTCATTTCAACTGTTGCAGAGCAGAGTTTATTTCACCCAGAAGCATGGAAAGGCCTTACTCACTCATTTACTCACATTTACCATCCAAAAGAGGTTTGCTGTTGGGTACCTGGGTAGTAAATAACTACATTGTATATGAATCCATGGACAACATTTTGTATTAGCAAATGACTGTGATCATTGAGCAAAATAACCATACGATTTAGACTAGAAGGGAAAAGCACATTATCCAACGTAAGTTCCAAGTTTACTAGCTCGATATGTGCTGTTTTTCACTAACTAGATCTGTGCTGTTTTTCACTAGCTAGATCTGCGCTGTATTTCACTAGCTAGATCTGTGCTGTTTTTCACAAGCTAGATCTGGGCTGTTTTTCCCAAGCTAGATCTGGGCTGTTTTTCACAAGCTAGATCTGGGCTGTTTTTCACAAGCTAGATCTGGGCTGTTTTTCACAAGCTAGATCTGGGCTGTTTTTCACACGCTAGATCTGGGCTGTTTTTCACAAGCTAGATCTGGGCTGTTTTTCACAAGCTAAATCTGGGCTGTTTTTCACAAGCTAGATCTGTGCTGTTTTTCACTAGCTAGATCTGGGCTGTTTTTCACTAGCAAGATCTGTACTGTTTTTCACTAGCTAGATCTGGGCTGTTTTTCACTAGCTAGATCTGGGCTGTTTTTCACTAGCTAGATCTGGGCTGTTTTTCACTAGCTAGATCTGGGCTGTTTTTCACAAGCTAGATCTGGGCTGTATTTCACTAGCTAAATCTGGGCTGTTTTTCACAAGCTAGATCTGTGCTGTTTTTCACTAGCTAGATCTGGGCTGTTTTTCACTAGCAAGATCTGTACTGTTTTTCACTAGCTAGATCTGGGCTGTTTTTCACTAGCTAGATCTGGGCTGTTTTTCACTAGCTAGATCTGGGCTGTTTTTCACTAGCTAGATCTGGGCTGTTTGTCACAAGCTAGATCTGGGCTGTTTTTCACTAGCTAGATCTGGGCTCTTTTTCACTAGCTAGATCTGGGCTGTTTTTCACTAGCTAGATCTGGGCTGTTTTTCACTAGCTAGATCTGGGCTGTTTTTCACTAGCTAGATCTGGGCTGTTTTTCATTAGCTAGATCTGGGCTGTTTTTCACATGCTAGATCTGGGCTGTTTTTCACTAGCTAGATCTGGACTGGTTTTGATTAGCTAGATCTGGGCTGTTTTTCACTAGCTAGATCTGGGCTGTTTTTCACTAGCTAGATCTGGGCTGTTTTTTCCTTACCTATATTTGGTCTTTCTTGACAGCAGAAAAACTACTCCTGAAACAAACAGTCTTGTTTCTTGATTACAAAAAGTTGAAGTAAAGGTAGCTATGAGACTTGTGGTTCAGACATTGCACTATTGCTTGACTTGTGTAAGAGTAGTTCTCACCCACTGTTGGAACCTGTCCAATAGCACTGCAGTTTACTGGTGGAAGTTGGAGCCCGTCCAATGGCACGTCAGTTTATCTGGAACGATTGGTACCAGTGTATCGCCGGTTCGACAAGCATTTCCTCTCCCACAGATACCCTATCAATGAGTGCCCAAGGTGTTTCAGTTAACTTGAAGGCAGGAGGGTTAAGATAAGGGCTAGATTACAGTGGCGCTATCCCACAGGGAGGCCAGAGCAGGGGAAGATATACAAGACAGTGTGCGGCAGCAATTTACCGTAAGTCACAGTCAGAAAGGTGAAGGCCAGGAAACGTTGGCTCTTGAGTCAAATTATTCTAGAGCTCTAGCTGTGTGATAGGACGGCAGTGAAACCTGTCTGATCTGGTGAAATCATAGCTGCCATTTGCCAAGGCAGTAAGTAATGTTGTCACACCCTGACCGTAGAGAGCTTTTATGTCTCTATTTTGGCTTGGTCAGGGTGTGATTTGGGGTGGGCATTCTTTGTTCTTTTTCTATGTTTTGTATTTCTTTGTTTTGGCCGGGTATGGTTCTCAATCAGGGACAGCTGACTATCGTTGTCTCTGATTGGGAACCATACTTAGGTAGCTTTTTCCCTCCTATGTTTTGTGGGTAGTTGTTTTCTGTTTAGTGTTCTTCACCTGACAGGACTGTTTCGGTTTCATATATTCACTTAGTTATTTTTGTGTAAGTGTTCAGTTCAATAAAAGTCATGAACACTCACCACGCTGCACTTGGTCCGATTCCTCCTCATCCGACGACGACACACGTTACAAAAGTCTTCATTATGCATGTCACCATTCATCTTTGTTTGCAGAGGGTGATCTTGTGGTTACTATACAGTGTTGTGTGGCTGAGGTGCCTATGACATTAGTTGATTTTGTCATGATCATTGTGAAGGGGAATCTGTTTAAAGTCTAATTTGACTCGATTATGCATCTGATGACGATAAAGCAGCACTGCTTTCTCCCAATATTAACCTCTGTGTGTGTGCTGACTTTAGGCTGTATTTCTGAGGATGTCCTAATATGGACACCGTACACATTCTCAGTATGAAACATTGTCAATATTTCTACATGAGTATGTTTTGGTTTGGCCATGTGTTACAGATGTCAAATCTACATTAGGCCTACATTTCTCCAAGTCTCAGCCAGCTTTTTGGTACAAACATTAGACTTAATTGTGAAGAGGGCACAGCAGTGCCTCTTCCCCCTTGGGAGGCTGAAAAGATTTGGCATGGGCCTTCAGACCCTCAAAAAGTTATACAGCTGCACTATCGAGAGCATCTTGACTGGCAGCATCACCATTTGGTATGACAAATTCACAACCCTGGACCGCAAAGCGCTACAAAGGTATATGCAGACAGCCCAGTGCATTGCTAGGGCCGAGCTCCCTGCCATCCAGGACCTTTAAATCAGGCGGTGTCAGAGGAAGGCCCGACAAATTTGCTAAAGACTCATGCCACCAAAGCAATAGATTGTTCACTCTGCAACAGTCCGGCAAACGGTACCCAAGCATCAGCTCTTGGATCAACAGGCTCCGAGACACCTTATACCCTCAAGCCATAAGACTGCTAAATAGCCAGACTGTTAAATATGCAAATAATGGTACCGGAACAATCTGCACTGACTCTGTCTTGCACTGACCCTACACACACTCACTAGACTTTACATACACACCATTTATACACTCACTAGACTTTACATACACACCATGTTCACACTCACTAGACTTTACAATACACACCATTTATACACTCACTAGACTTTACATACACACCATGTACACACTCACTAGACTTTACATACACACCATTTATACACTCACTAGACTTTACATACACACCATTTACACACTCACTAGACTTTACATACACACCATGTACACACTCACTAGACTTTACATACACACCATTTATACACTCACTAGACTTTACATACACACCATTTATACACTCACTAGACTTTACATACACACCATGTACACACTCACTAGACTTTAAATACACACCATTTATACACTCACTAGACTTTACATACACACCATTTACACACTCACTCACACACACTACGCTGTTACACCAACACAAAACCCATTTACAAGCACTACATCTATGCACACACATATCGACGCAACACAAACACACATACACAGTCGTACACTCACACACACACACTTGTTGCAACTCTGTTCTTCATTTTACTCTTATTATTATCTATCCTGATGCCTAGTCACATTACCCTGTCTTCATGTACATATCTACCTCAAATACCTTATTATTATCTATCCTGATGCCTAGTCACATTACCCTGCCTTCATATACATATCTACCTCAAATACCTTATTATTATCTATCCTGATGCCTAGTCACATTACCCTGCCTTCATGTACAGATCTACCTCAAATACCTTGTTATTATCTATCCTGATGCCTAGTCACTTTACCCTGCCTTCATGTGTATATCTACCTCAAATACCTTATTATTATCTATCCTGATGCCTAGTCACATTACCCTGCCTTCATGTGTATATCTACCTCAAATACCTTATTATTATCTATCCTGATGCCTAGTCACATTACCCTGCCTTCATGTGTATATCTACCTCAAATACCTTATTATTATCTATCCTGATGCCTAGTCACATTACCCTGCCTTCATGTGTATATCTACCTCAAATACCTTATTATTATCTATCCTGATGCCTAGTCACATTACCCTGCCTTCATGTACATATCTACCTCAAATACCTTATTATTATCTATCCTGATGCCTAGTCACATTACCCTTCCTTCATATACATATCTACCTCAAATACCTTGTACCTCTGCACATTGATCTGGTACTGGTACTCCCTGTATATAGCTCCACATTGATCTGGTACTAGTACTCCCTGTATATAGCTCCACATTGATCTGGTACTAGTACTCCCTGTATATAGCTCCACATTGATCTGGTACTGGTACTCCCTGTATTCAGCTCCACATTGATCTGGTACTGGTACTCCCTGTATTCAGCTCCACATTGATCTGGTACTGGTACTGTATATAGATCCACATTGATCTGGTACTGGTACTGTATATAGATCCACATTGATCTGGTACTGGTACTGTATATAGATCCACATTGATCTGGTACTGGTACTGTATATAGATCCACATTGATCTGGTACTGGTACTGTATATAGATCCACATTGATCTGGTACTGGTACTGTATATAGATCCACATTGATCTGGTACTGGTACTGTATATAGCTCCTCATTGATCTGGTACTGGTACTGTATATAGATCCACATTGATCTGGTACTGGTACTGTATATAGATCCACATGGATCTGGTACTGGTACTGTATATAGATCCACATTGATCTGGTACTGGTACTGTATATAGATCCACATTGATCTGGTACTGGTACTGTATATAGATCCACATTGATCTGGTACTGGTACTGTATATAGCTCCTCATTGATCTGGTACTGGTACTGTATATAGATCCACATTGATCTGGTACTGGTACTGTATATAGATCCACATTGATCTGGTACTGGTAAAGTATATAGATCCACATTGATCTGGTACTGGTACTGTATATAGATCCACATTGATCTGGTACTGGTACTGTATATAGATCCACATTGATCTGGTACTGGTACTGTATATAGATCCACATTGATCTGGTACTGGTACTGTATATAGATCCACATTGATCTGGTACTGGTACTGTATATAGATCCACATTGATCTGGTACTGGTACTGTATATAGATCCACATTGATCTGGTACTGGTACTGTATATAGATCCACATTGATCTGGTATTGGTACTGCATATAGATCCACATTGATCTGGTACTGGTACTGTATATAGATCCACATTGATCTGGTACTGGTAAAGTATATAGATCCACATTGATCTGGTACTGGTACTGTATATAGATCCACATTGATCTGGTACTGGTACTGTATATAGATCCACATTGATCTGGTACTGGTACTGTATATAGATCCACATTGATCTGGTACTGGTACTGTATATAGATCCACATTGATCTGGTACTGGTACTGTATATAGATCCACATTGATCTGGTACTGGTACTGTATATAGATCCACATTGATCTGGTACTGGTACTGCTGGTATATAGATCCACATTGATCTGGTACTGGTACTGTATATAGATCCACATTGATCTGGTACTGGTACTGTATATAGATCCACATTGATCTGGTACTGGTACTGTATATAGATCCACATTGATCTGGTACTGGTACTGTATATAGATCCACATTGATCTGGTACTGGTACTGTATATAGATCCACATTGATCTGGTACTGGTACTGTATATAGATCCACATTGATCTGGTACTGGTACTATAGATCCACATTGATCTGGTACTGGTACTGTATATAGATCCACATTGATCTGGTACTGGTACTGTATATAGATCCACATTGATCTGGTACTGGTACTGTATATAGATCCACATTGATCTGGTACTGGTACTGTATATAGATCCACATTGATCTGGTACTGGTACTGTATATAGATCCACATTGATCTGGTACTGGTACTGTATATAGATCCACATTGATCTGGTACTGGTACTGTATATAGATCCACATTGATCTGGTACTGGTACTGTATATAGATCCACATTGATCTGGTACTGGTACTGTATATAGATCCACATTGATCTGGTACTGGTACTGTATATAGATCCACATTGATCTGGTACTGGTACTGTATATAGATCCACATTGATCTGGTACTGGTACTGTATATAGATCCACATTGATCTGGTACTGGTACTGTATATAGATCCACATTGATCTGGTACTGGTACTGTATATAGATCCACATTGATCTGGTACTGGTACTGTATATAGATCCACATTGATCTGGTACTGGTACTGTATATAGATCCACATTGATCTGGTACTGGTACTGTATATAGATCCACATTGATCTGGTACTGGTACTGTATATAGATCCACATTGATCTGGTACTGGTACTGTATATAGATCCACATTGATCTGGTACTGGTACTGTATATAGATCCACATTGATCTGGTACTGGTACTGTATATAGATCCACATTGATCTGGTACTGGTACTGTATATAGATCCACATTGATCTGGTACTGGTACTGTATATAGATCCACATTGATCTGGTACTGGTACTGTATATAGATCCACATTGATCTGGTACTGGTACTGTATATAGATCCACATTGATCTGGTACTGGTACTGTATATAGATCCACATTGATCTGGTACTGGTACTGTATATAGATCCACATTGATCTGGTACTGGTACTGTATATAGATCCACATTGATCTGGTACTGGTACTGTATATAGATCCACATTGATCTGGTACTGGTACTGTATATAGATCCACATTGATCTGGTACTGGTACTGTATATAGATCCACATTGATCTGGTACTGGTACTGTATATAGATCCACATTGATCTGGTACTGGTACTGTATATAGATCCACATTGATCTGGTACTGGTACTGTATATAGATCCACATTGATCTGGTACTGGTACTGTATATAGATCCACATTGATCTGGTACTGGTACTGTATATAGATCCACATTGATCTGGTACTGGTACTGTATATAGATCCACATTGATCTGGTACTGGTACTGTATATAGATCCACATTGATCTGGTACTGGTACTGTATATAGATCCACATTGATCTGGTACTGGTACTGTATATAGATCCACATTGATCTGGTACTGGTACTGTATATAGATCCACATTGATCTGGTACTGGTACTGTATATAGATCCACATTGATCTGGTACTGGTACTGTATATAGATCCACATTGATCTGGTACTGGTACTGTATATAGATCCACATTGATCTGGTACTGGTACTGTATATAGATCCACATTGATCTGGTACTGGTACTGTATATAGATCCACATTGATCTGGTACTGGTACTGTATATAGCCCCATTCTTGGGTATTTCACTGTATTCCTCTTGTGTTCGTTACTATTTCATTTTGTATTATTCTTTTTTAACTGCATCGTTGGGAGGGTTTGTAAGTCAGCATGTCACTGTAAAGTCTACACCTGTTGTATTCGGCGCATATGATAAATAAAAGATAGGCCATGTGATAAATTACATTTTATTTGATGTAATTTACCTTTCTCTAAGTGTCAGCCAGCTCATTGCTTCAGACATTTTGACCTAACTTTCTCCAAGTCTCAACCAGCTCTTTGGTCCAGACATTAGAGGCGAGATGGCGGGGAGGTGTGAGAAAGCAAGAGGGACAACCTCTGCCCTGGCCATGTTTCTGATAAGTCCTGTTTAAACTTCCCCTCTGGAAAATATCAACAGCATCTCGTGCTCCCAAAACCCTCTGATCTGGTAAAAGACGGAACATCCATCAAGATGGAGTCGTGACAGCTCCTTGAGGTACACTGTAACTGCCATTTGGGTTGTCAAACACACACACACACACACACACACACACACACACACACACACACACACACACACACACACACACACACACACACACACACACACACACACACACACACACACACACACACACACACACACACACACACACTCACACACACACTCACACAGTACCACACACACTCACACACACACACACTCACACACACACACACACATACACACACACACACACTGACACAGTACCACACACACACACACACACACACACACACAGCTCTAAGGGTTGTGCGATTGAATAATGACAAAGTAGTCACTCCTCTGGTAAAGCAAACAAGTGGAAGCAGGCGGCGGAAGAAAAGTTCAAGTGGAGTAATACAGCATCCTTACACCCTGCCATGCCTTGGGCAGCTGGCACTAGTGGAGGAATGTCCCAGACAGGTGTGATGTCAAGGTTCTTGCTGGTCCAGAACCTTCTTTCCTTCCCCGACCTCTCCCACATCATCTATCACTGTAGGAATTCCTCTCATTCTTCACGGGTCTCGGACCAGGTACCCCAAACAAACCTTTGGCCTCTTCTTCCTTGGTTCTGGCCACACAGCTAGAAACCCTTCTCAGTCAGCTCTTTCATGAGGTCCCCTGTGACCTAGCTAGACTGCCCAGTCATGACTCCCAGGATGGTTTGAATCCTAGAAGTAGACTGACTAGAACAGTCATTCTCATTCAAGTCAATGTGCTGTGATGAAATTGTATTTATATGATTCAAACCACCTGGGAATCCTGACTGAGGGCTTTGTCCATTCTAGTAGTGATATTTATATGGTTTGAATGCTGGGATCCACTAATGGGAGAGGGCTAGGTGTAGATGTCTCAGACAGCTCATGGATATACAGTATGAATGTGTTCTTTTTCTGACCATGTGACCTGATTAGGAAAATCCAGGATCAAGTGTTTTTCCGGTCACATGGTCCGGGTACATGGAGAACGGCTTAGGGGTTTGAACATGTGTCTCCTATGTGCCAAAACACTGTGTTAACCCAACAGTCTAGCAGCTGTGGAAAAGGAGGAACTCTGTTAATGAGTTTCACACTAAAACACACCCAACTACAGTACACACTAAAACACATCCAACTACAGTACACTCTAAAACACACCCAACTATAGTACACACTAAAACACACCCACCTACAGTACACACTAAAACACATCCAACTGCAGTACACACTAAAACACATCCAACTACAGTACACACTAAAACACACACAACTACAGTACACTCTAAAACACACCCAACTACAGTACACACTAAAACACATCCAACTACAGTACACACTTAAACACATCCAACTACAGTACACTCTAAAACACATCCAACTACAGTACACACTAAAACACATCCAACTACAGTACACTCTAAAACACACCCAACTAAAGTACACTCTAAAACACACCCAACTACAGTACACACTAAAACACATCCAACTACAGTACACACTAAAACACACCCACCTACAGTACACACTAAAACACATCCAATTATAGTACACTCTAAAACACACCCAACTACAGTACACACTAAAACACATCCAATTATAGTACACTCTAAAACACATCCAACTACAGTACACACTAAAACACATCCAATTATAGTACACTCTAAAACACATCCAATTATAGTACACTCTAATACACACCCAACTACAGTACACACTAAAACACATCCAATTATAGTACACTCTAAAACACATCCAACTACAGTACACACTAAAACACACCCACCTACAGTACACACTAAAACACATCCAATTATAGTACACTCTAAAACACACCCAACTACAGTACACACTAAAACACATCCAACTACAGTACACACTAAAACACATCCAACTACAGTACACTCTAAAACACACCCAACTACAGTACACAGTAAAACACATCCAACTACAGTACACACTAAAACACACCCACCTACAGTACACACTAAAACACACCCACCTACAGTACACACTAAAACACATCCAATTATAGTACACACTAAAACACATCCAACTACAGTACACACTAAAACACATCCAACTACAATACACACTAAAACACATCCAACTACAGTACACACTAAAACACACCCACCTACAGTACACACTAAAACACATCCAACTACAATACACACTAAAACACATCCAACTACAATACACACTAAAACACATCCAAATACAGTACACACACATGCACAGACACACAAGCAAACCCACCTTGAAAAAGAGAGCGCTGGTCAGCTCAAATATTTACAGTGGAATCCGCGAGAGTGAGGATGGGTGGAAGACATGATTTAGCAGTTTACTCCTAGTGTTTTCCCCACATTTTTTAACACTGTGGCTCGAAGTCAAGCTGAGAAGTTTCCCAAGGCCTACTGGTATCTAAAGGCTGGTGGCCCAAGCATGAACACCACAGTCTGGGCTTGGCCCAGGGGCTTTCTCCACCCTCCCCCCTGGTTCCACCACCGCAGTCTGGGCTTGGCCCAGGGGCTTTCTCCACCCCTCCCTGGTTCCACCACCACAGTCTGGGCCTGGCCCAGGGGCTTTCTCCACCCCCCTGGTTCCACCACCACAGTCTGGGCCTGGCCCAGGGGCTTTCTCCACCCCCCTGGTTCCACCACCACCATGGGCTGTCTGTAGGGCATCACAGTCTGGGCCTGACCCAGGGGCTATCTCCACCCCCCTGGTTCCACCACCACCATGGGCTGTCTGTAGGGCATCACAGTATGGGCCTGGCCCAGGGGCTATCTCCACCCCCCTGGTTCCACCACCACTATGGGCTGTCTGTAGGGCATCACAGTATGGGCCTGGCCAAGGGGCTTTCTCCACCCCCCTGGTTCCACCACCACTATGGGCTGTCTGTAGGGCATCACAGTATGGGCCTGGCCAAGGGGCTTTCTCCACCCCCCTGGTTCCACCACCACAGTCTGGGCCTGGCCCAGGGGCTATCTCCACCCCCCTGGTTCCACCACCACTATGGGCTGTCAGTGGAGCACAACACTGTCAACCCAGCCAGAGGAAAGGAGGGGAGGACACTCCCAGTTCTGTCCCCCTCTCTCCTACTTCTGTGAGTCTCCCCTCTGAGCCTAGTACTTCGCTAGGTTTTTCCTTCCAGCTGTGTGCTGTAAATGACTTATTCTTAATTGATGTTAAAAAGTGATTTTTAAATACATTTGATTGATTGATGGATTGATTGACAGGAGTACAGAGGGTGGATTACTAACCTGTTCTCATGCTGGATGTGTAAGGTTCTGTTTTTATTTTCTTAGTCAACCTTAGTTCAGTTCATTCTGTTTGTGCCTTTGTGAGGTGTTGTTCATTTTGACTTTACTCAGCCTTTTCCCAGCCCGTTTGTGAGAACCAGTTATAGCCTTCAGTCCTAGTTTTGATTCACCTGCCTGTTTGCCTACCTGTGTATGACCATTGTCTGCCTGTGACCACGAATACTGCCTTCTGCGGAGGCGAAATAAACACCAGCCGCGTTCTGCTTGTGAATCAACACCTTTTTATCCCTGAGAAGTCATTACACCTTTTTCTCCCTGAGTATTCATTACACCTTTTTCTCCCTGAGTATTCATTACACCTTTTTCTCCCTGAGTATTCATTACACCTTTTTCTCTCTGAGTATTCATTACACCTTTTTCTCCCTGAGTATTCATTACACCTTTTTCTCTCTGAGTATTCATTACACCTTTTTATCCCTGAGAATTCATTACACCTTTTTCTCCCTGAGTATTCATTACACCTTTTTCTCCCTGAGTATTCATTACACCTTTTTCTCCCTGAGTATTCATTACACCTTTTTCTCCCTGAGTATTCATTACACCTTTTTACATCCCTGAGAATTCATTACACCTTTTTCTCCCTGAGTATTCATTACACCTTTTCATTACACCTTTTTCTCCCTGAGTATTCATTACACCTTTTTCTCCCTGAGTATTCATTACACCTTTTTCTCCCTGAGTATTCATTACACCTTTTTCTCCCTGAGTATTCATTACACCTTTTTCTCCCTGAGTATTCATTACACCTTTTTCTCCCATTACACCTTTTCTTGATCCCTGAGTATTCATTACACCTTTTTCTCCCTGAGTATTCATTACACCTTTTTCTCCCTGAGTATTCATTACACCTTTTTCTTGAGTATTCATTACACCTTTTTCTCCCTGAGTATTCATTACAGCTTTTTGATCTGTGAGCCTGAGAATTCATTACACCTTTTTCTCCCTGAGTATTCATTACACCTTTTCATCCCTGAGTATTCATTACACCTTTTTCTCCCTGAGTATTCATTACACCTTTTTCTCCCTGAGTGTTCATTACAGGATGTACTGGACCATCTCTACTATCATTGTTATTCTAAACACAGACCATAGTGAATTATACCTCATTCAAATACATTCCTCTCTCTTGACATTCTGTGAGCATGTCATCACAGAGACATATAGTTCTTGACATTCTGTGAGCATGTCATCACAGAGACATATGGTTCTTGACATTCTGTGAGGATGTCATCACAGAGACATAGTTATTGACATTCTGTGAGCATGTCATCACAGAGACATAGTTATTGACATTCTGTGAGCATGTCATCACAGAGACATATAGTTCTTGACATTCTGTGAGCATGTCATCACAGAGATGTCATCACAGAGACATATAGTTCTTGACATTCTGTGAGCATGTCATCACAGAGACATATAGGTCTTGACATTCTGTGAGCATGTCATCACAGGGACATATAGTTCTTGACATTCTGTGAGCATGTCATCACAGAGACATAGTTATTGACATTCTGTAAGGATGTCATCACAGAGACATATAGGTCTTGACATTCTGTGAGCATGTCATCACAGGGACATATAGTTCTTGACATTCTGTGAGCATGTCATCACAGAGACATAGTTATTGATATTCTGTGAGCATGTCATCACAGAGACATATAGTTCTTGACATTCTGTGAGCATGTCATCACAGAGACATAGTTCTTGACATTCTGTGAGCATGTCATCACAGAGACATATAGTTCTTGACATTCTGTGAGCATGTCATCACAGAGACATAGTTATTGACATTCTGTGAGCATGTCATCACAGAGACATAGTTATTGACATTCTGTGAGCATGTTATCACAGAGACATATAGTTCTTGACATTCTGTGAGCATGTCATCACAGAGACATATAGGTCTTGACATTCTGTGAGCATGTCATCACAGAGACATATGGTTCTTGACATTCTGTGAGGATGTCATCACAGAGACATAGTTATTGACATTCTGTGAGCATGTCATCACAGAGACATAGTTATTGACATTCTGTGAGCATGTCATCACAGAGACATATAGTTCTTGACATTCTGTGAGCATGTCATCACAGAGACATATAGTTCTTGACATTCTGTGAGCATGTCATCACAGAGACATATAGGTCTTGACATTCTGTGAGCATGTCATCACAGGGACATATAGTTCTTGACATTCTGTGAGCATGTCATCACAGAGACATAGTTATTGACATTCTGTGAGGATGTCATCACAGAGACATATAGGTCTTGACATTCTGTGAGCATGTCATCACAGGGACATATAGTTCTTGACATTCTGTGAGCATGTCATCACAGAGACATAGTTATTGATATTCTGTGAGCATGTCATCACAGAGACATATAGTTCTTGACATTCTGTGAGCATGTCATCACAGAGACATATGGTTCTTGACATTCTGTGAGGATGTCATCACAGAGACATAGTTATTGACATTCTGTGAGCATGTCATCACAGAGACATAGTTATTGACATTCTGTGAGCATGTCATCACAGAGACATATAGTTCTTGACATTCTGTGAGCATGTCATCACAGAGACATATAGTTCTTGACATTCTGTGAGCATGTCATCACAGAGACATATAGGTCTTGACATTCTGTGAGCATGTCATCACAGGGACATATAGTTCTTGACATTCTGTGAGCATGTCATCACAGAGACATATAGTTATTGACATTCTGTGAGGATGTCATCACAGAGACATATAGGTCTTGACATTCTGTGAGCATGTCATCACAGGGACATATAGTTCTTGACATTCTGTGAGCATGTCATCACAGAGACATAGTTATTGACATTCTGTGAGCATGTCATCACAGAGACATATAGTTCTTGACATTCTGTGAGCATGTCATCACAGAGACATAGTTCTTGACATTCTGTGAGCATGTCATCACAGAGACATATAGTTCTTGACATTCTGTGAGCATGTCATCACAGAGACATAGTTATTGACATTCTGTGAGCATGTCATCACAGAGACATATAGTTCTTGACATTCTGTGAGCATGTCATCACAGAGACATATAGTTCTTGACATTCTGTGAGCATGTCATCACAGAGACATATAGTTCTTGACATTCTGTGAGCATGTCATCACAGCATGTCATGACATTCTGTGAGGATGTCACATATAGTTCTTGACATTCTGTGAGCATGTCATCACAGAGACATAGTTATTGACATTCTGTGAGCATGTTATCACAGAGACATATAGTTCTTGACATTCTGTGAGCATGTCATCACAGAGACATATAGGTCTTGACATTCTGTGAGCATGTCATCACAGAGACATATAGTTCTTGACATTCTGTGAGCATGTCATCACAGAGACATAGTTCTTGACATTCTGTGAGCATGTCATCACAGAGACATAGTTATTGACATTCTGTGAGCATGTCATCACAGAGACATATAGTTCTTGACATTCTGTGAGCATGTCATCACAGAGACATATAGTTCTTGACATTCTGTGAGCATGTCATCACAGAGACATATAGTTCTTGACATTCTGTGAGGATGTCATCACAGAGACATATAGTTCTTGACATTCTGTGAGCATGTCATCACAGAGACATATAGTTCTTGACATTCTGTGAGCATGTCATCACAGAGACATATAGTTCTTGACATTCTGTGAGCATGTCATCACAGAGACATATAGTTCTTGACATTCTGTGAGCATGTCATCACAGAGACATATAGTTCATGACATTCTGTGAGGATGTCATCACAGAGACATATAGTTCCTGACATTCTGTGAGCATGTCATCACAGAGACATATAGTTCTTGACATTCTGTGAGCATGTCATCACAGAGACATATAGTTCTTGACATTCTGTGAGCATGTCATCACAGAGACATATAGTTCTTGACATTCTGTGAGCATGTCATCACAGAGACATATAGTTCCGTGAGGAACATGTACTGTATACGCTGATCTATTTAGTAAGCAGAGGAGTATAATTCCAAATGCCTTCCACTTACTGTAGAAATAACCTGGACAAGCATTGTGCACATTCTGCAGAAATCACAGTATCACATCTCAACAGTTGAACAAACCTCTCGACACACAGTGAGGTGTAATGGCTTAAGCCTGCAGTTATTAGAGTCGTATTACCTTGATGAGCTCTGAAATCAGGATAATTATACCTTTTCCAACTGGTGATGAAACAAAAACAACCTAACCCCAAACGTATCTAATTCTCTCCTTATCCCCAACATGTATTTTGGGGGTATAGTGTTTCTGTGGCTTATGTCATCCAGCTTGAGTTGACAGACAGAGGGCCTACTTGCTTGGCCGGCACCACGTCCAGTCAGCCAATGAGACGGAGCATTGTAATTACAGGTACGGCTGTCAGGCCAATCGGGGATGATTTGAATGAAAATGCCAGGTCATGACCCCTGGAGGTTACCTAGCAACACAGGTGAGGCCGTATCCTGGCACACTGTCCTTTTTTTGGACCATATACAGTATTGCTGAAGCGAAACCTTCAGATTTTCAATGAGCACTTTAATTTAGTTTGTTTCTATGTATGTTGTTCTGAACCGTTAATCCAGCAAAGTAGTGTTCACACATACAGTAGACCACATTAGAGATTAGTGTTCACACATACAGTAGAACACATTAGAGATTAGTGTACACACATACAGTAGACCACATTAGAGATTAGTGTTCACACATACAGTAGACCACATTAGAGATTAGTGTTCACACACAGTAGACCACATTAGAAATTAGTGTTCACACATACAGTAGACCACATTAGAGATTAGTTTAGAGATTACATACAGTAGACCACATTAGAGATTAGTGTTCACACATACAGTAGACCACATTAGAGATTAGTGTTCGCACATACAGTAGACCACATTAGAGATTAGTGTTCACACATACAGTAGACCACATTAGAGATTAGTGTTCACACACAGTAGACCACATTAGAAATTAGTGTTCACACATACAGTAGACCACATTAGAGATTAGTGTTCACACATACAGTAGACCACATTAGAGAGTAGTGTTCACACATACAGTAGACCACATTAGAGATTTATTGTAACACCATTATTTGGTTGTAATCCAGTAATATGTAAGCAATAGAAACACTGTACATGAAACATGAACATTACTCCACTGGTTTCTCTCTCGTCTTGTAACGTCCTTAATGTTTTTGATTGAATACATCAGAAGCCATACCATAAGGAGAGTTGGGAGAAAGACATCTTCAATCTATTAGGTGTCAAACTACAAGTAGCGAAACAAAGCACATGTGCCAACACATTATGCTGAAAATGATATTTCCACAACAATTGTCCCAAACATTCACTGCTCATCATTACACACACTATTACACACACTATTACACAAACTACACAACTCAATCACAGTAACAACTCAAAAAGTAAACACATTATTAGAACTGTGTAATGATACATTGTTATTATCATTATTGTTATTATTATTACTAGTATTATTATCATCAGTATTACTAACATGATTATATAAATATCATTACCATCATTGCTTCTGCTAAATTCTAGAGTTTATGATGTCACTGAATAATGTATAACAGCACTGCGTAGTACATCGAACAAATAACATTCTATTTCAACCTTAAAAATGTGTACGTGGAACTTTATATTCGGATTAGGTTTCTAAAATGAAATACCCGGATTAGTGACTGAACTCTCTCTACAAAGCGCCCATTGTCGCAGACCAAACAAGTTCTGGCGCTCGCCCAACAAGGTTGACCTTACTGCTGGTGACACATTTGTTTCGTTTCATTTAGGCAGGGTTATTTATTTGGGTGGTACCTACTTTTGTGCTTTTCATGTCAATCAAATGTTATAATACAGTAGTTTGAAATGTGAAACAGCTCATGCATTGATTATTTGTGTTATTTATTATTTAACTTGTGTTATTGATTATTTAACCTGTGTTATTATTGATGGTGTAGTTATTGTAATTAGTATTACCATATAATAATGATCACGACCTAAATCAACATCAGTGAAATCGAAAGTATTGAAGAGTAGTCTTGAAAACAACATTTAACATGAGCAAATAATGGAGCAGCGAGAAAGAGAGAGAGACATAAATCACCTTCAATTGAAACATTATAATTGAGAGGGAAAGCGCAAGAGAGCGAGAGAAAGAGAGAGAGAAAGAGAGATAGAGAAGAGAGAGAGAGATAAAGTTGATAAACACTATTAGCTGTAGGGCCTATAAGAACACATGTATTTGCCAATTGACACTAAATTAATGCCATATAGATACAGTGTCACTTTAACAATTAGTAAAACATAATTGACTCATTATACAATATGTGCGGACGGAGAGAGTGAATTTTTCATTCATTGCGGTTCCTATGTAGCTCTTACTTATGGAACTATAGGCCTATATACCCACAATTACAAACATGGTGAGGGCGACCATTATGTTTACTATGATTCTAAAGTATTTTGAACAATTATTTTATGAAGATGAGCATTCATTTCTAATCATCTGTAGGTCTACTCACCGCTGACATTATGGGGACGTCACAGCCCTTCAGTGGAGTTTCTGGACTGTTGTCTCCCCCTATTGGTCAAAATAGACGGTGCTGCAGTGCGGTGGCACGGAGAGCAGTCGGTGTTGTGTAACAATCCACGTCAAATTACAGAAAGCATTCAGCAGGAGATACCACAAAAACAAGACAGCTACTATGGGCTTTATTGAATTATATTAAGCAGATACTTTATGTTTTATGCAGGTTAATAGGCCTGGCCAATTTACATCAGTATAACCATTTCTTTGGCTGAATATTTGAGATGCCACATCATGTTCAGTAACTGTACTTCTTCATATGAAATTAGCTAGTCTAGTATCCATTTCAAACCGAAACTCTACATCCTCGTAGATGTATTTTCAGAATGAATTTAGTTTGTTTCTATTGAAAATACAAGTGCTACAATAAATAAAAACAAAACAATAAAGTAAGAAAATGTACTTGAATAAAGACAATAGAGTTGGTCATGTTTTTATGTTTAATACTTTAATCGAAAGATGGACACATGACAAACTGGTGGTTATACCAGACAATATATATTTGAACATTTGTATATTTCGAGTAAAATATAACAATAATGAACACAAACAAGTATCTAGGCAATATGACTCTATGATTACATGCTTATAATAAAGGAATAAATTATGAATTATTGAATAAATGAACATTTTCCGACAAAAAGTAAAAATAATTTAACAAATTAACATATTTTATTTGGTGTTTTGTCCCTCTCTCTGTTGTTGACTGAAGATTGGGGGGAGCGCAGAGTCTAATTTCGTCTCCGCCTCCTAAACATGTTCACCCAATCGCTTCCTTCCTGACTTGGACCAGTCTATAAATACAGGCTTCACACTGAAAGTGTATTCATAATTCTCTCAATGATCTTGGAAGTTTGACGCGAACATTAAATTGCGACTTTATGTCAGAAATTGTTTTATTTCTAAGAGAAGTATACATTAGAGTGCGTTTGCAGCGTGCCTATTCCATCGGGTCGCAAGAAAACGTGCTTTGAATAGACGACTTTTGGAAGGACTTCACATTAACATTCTGACAGTTTGCAGGATTGCATCTTTGTCAACCAATTTGCGCACCGAACTCAGTGACATTCATTGCAGCCCGTGGGCACAGCAGCAGTTGGATTCTAAAGTCTTGATAGGAAGGATTTTTTCCCTCCAAGAGCAATTCATTGCATTAGCTCAGCGGTCATTTTTTTCGCATGAATCTACTCGACCCCTTCCTGAAGATGACAGACGAACAGGAGAAGTGTTTCTCTGACGCTCCAAGCCCCAGCATGTCTGAGGATTCGGTCGGCTCGCCGTGCCCGTCTGGCTCCGGTTCGGACACCGAGAATACCAGGCCGTCCGATAATCATCTCTTACTGGGTCCAGACGGCGTGCTCGGCGAGTTCAAGAAGGCTGACCAAGACAAGTTCCCTGTATGTATCAGAGATGCGGTGTCTCAGGTGCTAAAGGGTTACGACTGGACCTTGGTGCCCATGCCCGTCCGACTGAACGGCTCCAGCAAAAACAAGCCCCATGTCAAGAGACCCATGAACGCGTTCATGGTGTGGGCTCAGGCCGCCCGGAGGAAACTGGCGGACCAGTACCCACATCTCCACAATGCAGAACTCAGCAAAACCCTGGGAAAACTCTGGCGGTAGGTTACAACTCCTTATCATCACTTTTCCCCGCCGTTGAGGATATTTTGTATTTGATCAACTAATATTGTGCTATTCACAAATAGCTTCTTAGATAAAGCTTGAATTTATAGCAGTGTGAATCAGTTATTTGGAAAGATGTCTGGTGTATAGCTACATTTGCAATTCAATAGTGTAAACTATGGGCATAAATTCGATTCGAATTTGTAGTTTTCAAATATTGGGCTATAATAATAACATCTTAATAATAATATTAATAATTACAGTACTTGTTTCAACACTTCGAAAACGTGTAATATAATACGATACTTGTTCCAGATTACTCAACGAAGGCGAGAAGCGCCCGTTCGTAGAGGAGGCTGAACGCTTGAGGGTGCAGCACAAGAAAGATCACCCCGACTACAAGTACCAGCCCAGAAGGAGAAAATCCGTGAAGAACGGGCAGAGCGAGCCAGAGGACGGCGAACAAACCCACATCTCTTCCGGTGACATCTTTAAAGCTCTCCAGCAAGCGGACTCGCCCGCGTCCAGCATGGGCGAAGTGCATTCTCCCAGTCAACATTCAGGTAAGAACAATTCATTCGAACAATTCATTCAATTGTTGTTCTAGATAATACCAGGTTTACTCAAACTTGCTTTTGGTCGATATAATCATGTTATAATATAATCATGTTAAAGTAGAATGGGAATCACTATTATGCAGGTGAAATAAAATAGTTATATATACATCTTTATATTGTAAATGCCTCTACTATCCTATTCAGAACGTGAATATCAGTGCCTTTAGGGCTCTCATGAACTAACACACCTGTCAATGATTTGTGGTTTTTACAAGCCGTCATGCAAATCTACCACCTGTCTTTACTCTGCCCACTTATCTCTTCCTCTTTAAAGCACATTAGATAATGGCACCATTCCCTTCATGGCGGGAAACTCCGAAATCTTATCTGCACTTTCTTAATTTCCAAGCATATCTTTATTAGCTCCCTGGTTGCATCATTTGTGTCAATAATATCATGATGGTGTGCAGTGAGATTAACTCTTTGTTTTTCGACCAGCAGGCCAGTCCCAGGGCCCACCTACACCACCGACCACCCCCAAAACAGACCTGGCTGTGGGCAAGGCCGACCTGAAGCGTGAGGGCCGCCCCCTGCAAGAGGGCACGGGCCGCCAGCTCAACATCGACTTCCGAGACGTGGATATCGGCGAGCTGAGCAGCGACGTCATCTCCAACATCGAGGCCTTCGATGTCCATGAGTTCGACCAGTACTTACCGCCCCACGGGCACCCCGGCATGCCCGGCATCAACGGCGCCCAGACAAGCTACACGGGCAGCTACCGTGGCATCAGCTCCAGCTCCATTGGCCAGGTGGGTGCTGGAGGCCATGGCTGGATGTCCAAGCAGCAGCAGCAGCAGCCCATCTCCATCCTGAGTGGAGGTGGAGGTACTGGGGGAGAGCAAGGCCAGAGCCAGGGGAGAACCACTCAGATCAAGACGGAGCAGCTGAGCCCCAGTCACTACAGTGAGCAGCAGGGCTCCCCTCCCCAGCATGTCACCTATGGTTCATTCAACCTGCAGCACTACAGCGCCTCATCCTACCCCTCCATTACCCGCACCCAGTATGACTATTCTGATCACCAGGGTGGCGCCAACTCTTATTATAGCCATGCAGGTGCCCAAGGCTCAGGGCTCTATTCCTTCAGCAGCTATATGAGCCCCAGCCAGAGGCCCATGTATACCCCCATCGCCGACCCCACCGGAGTGCCCTCGGTGCCCACCCAGACCCACAGTCCGCAGCACTGGGAGCAGCAGCCTGTCTACACACAGCTCTCCAGGCCCTGAGAGTCCAGAAGTTAGAGGTCGGCCCTTAGCACAGACTGTCCCGTAAGAACCCATCTCCTACCAGAGACTCTTATCTCCCAGAATCCTCGGGGGCCCACAGGCCTCTACGCCAACACACCCTCCACCGCCAATATAAAAACATTCAAGAACTTTTTCAAAGTAATGACCATGTATTATCTTGGGAACAACGGCTCACGACAGTGCCTTTTTTAATTAACGCCCGGAGTTGTGATTATATTTTTATAGGTATAATGTTCAAAGAGACTCCGTTTTGAAAAGAGGAATCCTCCGTGAGGATATATTTGTTATAAATATTTTAGTATGTACTGTGTATGTGTTCTGAACTGTCTTTTGGTACTACATCTTTCGGGGCATTTATCCGTTTAATGAGGAAGAGATGCTTTAGGTGAACAACGTCCTCCGCGGCCTTACTTCTCGCTCATGTATTTTTGTACAGGATCAGGAAGTCAAAAGAAAATAGTCCCCCTACTCACTGCCTGTCCTCTTTTAATACATTCTGCTTTGATTCTCATGTACATATCTTACTGTAATTGTTTACGAGATCTTATAAGAACTGAGCAAAGTTGGTGTTTAAATTGTTTATGGCCGTGACTTATTATGTGACCTTGTCATCAGTGAATTAGACAAATTATCGCTATTTTCTTGTTGCTGCGTTAGCAATTAACACATCAGCGCAAGTTATTGTGTTGGGAATGCTAATATCATTAGAAAGTGCCATACAGTTACACCAGGGGCCTTACTGACTGTGTTGGTAGATGTGACTGAGAAATGCTTTGTATTGCCTTCATGCCGTTGGTGCCTGTTGAAGCGCAGTAGAGACTCTTTACATTAGCGATGCTAGCGCAGCAGTGTAGCCTAGAAACCACAGCTGAGTTCTCACTTCCTATCTGTGGAGAGATACAGGAAGTGGCCTTTGACCCCCAGCAGTCTCCCTTCCAGTTGTCGTTCCTCTGGCCTCTTATTCCTTCCAGTCTTAACATCTAATTTATTCATTAGCAATTAATTTTATTTGAAAAGTAATAACTATGTTGCATTGTATTCCTTTTTAATTCAGCAGCGACTAATTGAGATGAGAAAATATGAACTCTTCTGCAGATGGGTTAGCTGTTCCGATGTGGTACAAATTGTTCTAAGCAACTTTGTTTATTTATAATTTGTAAATGTTTTCAGTTGAAATAGTTATTTTGATGATCTAGTTGTGTACAGATGAATTGTGATCAGACTTGATCTGAAATATGGAAAAAAGAAAAAGCTGAGCGTTGTTTTATTCATTCTGACAGAGATGGATATCATGGATATTGGAGCTGTGGCTGCAGTCTTTCTAGCATACTTTTTTGTTTTTGAAAAAAGTTTTGTTCTTTATTCTCTATTCCATATCTTATCATGTTGGCATCTTTGTAATTCAACTGAATTGTTGTTTCCTAGGTAAAACACGCCATTGTCTTAAAACAAGCTTATCTTTTGTATTATATTGTTTGCAATAAAAGAAAACATATTGAAAATAAACTCTATGGTTCTGTTTCAGATATTCAGAGAATGTTATTCTAGATTCAGTATATTCATGCACCCTTGCAGGGGGGTGAACAGTTTTATCCACTACATTTCTGGAAGTCTCTATCATGTCAACTTAGGAGCAGTGGGGTTCCTTTATACCCTTTAATGCAATGCTTTGTAAGGGAAGTTGACCCACGCTGAAAGAACAGTAAGATGGAGAAGTCATCTAATGACTCACATTAAAAAGGTCAGAACCACTGCAGAACATCAAACAGGAGAGAGCAGTAAGATAGAGAAGTCATCTAATGACTCACATTAAAAAGGTCAGAACCACTGCAGAACATCAAACAGGAGAGAGCAGTAAGATGGAGAAGTCATCTAATGACTCACATTAAAAAGGTCAGAACCACTGCAGAACATCAAACAGGAGAGAACACTTCACTTATAAAATAAACTATCTAAAGTAGAAACTGAACTGCGTTCATCCACCTCTGGCCTGCTCGCCTCCCTACCACTGAGGAAGTACAGTTCCCGCTCAGCTCAGTCAAAACTGTTCGCTGCTCTGGCTCCCCAATGGTGGAACAAACTCCCTCATGACGCCAGGACAGCGGAGTCAATCACCACCTTCCGGAGACACCTGAAACCCCACCTCTTTAAGGAATACCTAGGATAGGATAAAGTAATCCTTCTCACCCCCCTTAAAATATTTAGATGCACTATTGTAAAGTGGTTGTTCCACTGGATGTCATAAGGTGAATGCACCAATTTGTAAGTCGCTCTGGATAAGAGCGTCTGCTAAATGACTTAAATGTAATGTAAATGTAAATGTAGAAACCAAACACAAAATAATATTAACATTGTACAACATTGAATCCATGTAAATAGACTAGCCAGTTCCTATGCTATAACCTGTCACCTACGTAGATACTACCACTGTAGAATCAGAATAGGCCTGCGTGTGTAACTTCTCAAGGCCAACATTTGACATCCATTTGTCATGTAAAATACCCTGAAGGAATGTCCAAAAGGTTTTAACAAACTAACTTTAACCCTTACCATAATCCTAACCTTAACCATAACACTGACCTTAACCCTTACCATAATCCTAACCTTAACCATAACACTGACCTTAACCCTTACCTTAACCATAAACCTAACCCTAACCCTAACCCTTACCATAATCCTAACCTTAACCATAACACTGACCTTAACCCTTACCATAATCCTAACCTTAACCATAACACTGACCTTAACCCTTACCTTAACCATAAACCTAACCCTTATTTGAAAAATTTCCCTAACCATAACCTTAGCAAGCAGTTGCTTATCAACATATAGTTTGATAGTATGAGCATCTACAGATGGACCATCCAAATAAAGTGTTACCACAAATGATTTTCAAAGCAAACTTCCATTGTCCTCCCTAGAGTTCCTGAATATGTTTACATTGTCAGTTTGCTCCACTCTTTATGTTCGTAGTCCTTGGTTGGTGAGCCAGGGGGCTACTAGCTTCCTTTCATCCTGTCCTGCAGGCTTCCCATACCATGAGGTCACCGGGCCATCAGTCCTACGGCCTATTGGGATGATGTATGTCCACACCCCTTCCCCCACCATGTATACCCCACTGCTTAGAGAAACAAAGTGCACATTCAATTCTGTTTATTCATTACCAGCCATAACATAATGGGATTGCGCCACCCTCTATAAATCAATGACAATGTAAACACAATCAGTGGCTAGGTTGGGGAACTTCATGTTGAGAGAATGTTGCTTTCATGTTGAACGTTAGAGGTAGAGTCTCGGGTGACATCTCTGTCCTCACGTCAAGTGGACTGGATCTTTACCACCAACCCACCACTACCTCACTACCTCACTGACTGGCTGTACAGACTGGACTGATAGCACTCACCCCCTATTTCATAATACTCTATAATGTATACTGAGATCTGTGGACTCACTGGCTGATTGCCCAAAGCCTGGTCTCATAGTGTGTTGTAGCCAACTCTTTTATTGTTATCGTGCCTTGTAAGCTGTCCTGGAACCAGTAATATGCACCACCTTAGTGTGCCATGAATGAATACTATACTGGTCCTGTATAGGGAACTTTAACTGTGCATCTAAGGTTAGAATAGAGAAGTGTCCAAGTGTAACATATAATACACCAATGACATCAGACAAAAACAGGGGAATTAAACAGTGTCGTACAAGATACCCATCTCACCATGGCCGGCTCAAACAAACCAATCAATCAATCAATCAATCAATCAAACATATTTATGAAGCGATTTTTACATCAGCCGATGTTACAAAGTGCTATACAGACCACACTGAACTTGACCTTTAAAGGTGTAGAATCCCAGCCCATGTCTGGTGTCTGCAGTGTGATAATGTAGTAAACAGTAGTGTCTGAGTTGGGAATGGTGGTCTGCTTGACCACCAGCCTGGTTATGTAGAACTGTTTTTGGTTAACGGGGAGGTTGACAGCTTCCCCTCTTTCCCTCTTCCCCACAGCAGGAGGCAGCAGACTGTGTAAGACCCAGACCCCCTCGTGCCAAGACCCCCAGAGATCCCCTGAGGCACATCCATCACTGCCTCTCTGCAGTGGCCCAGACCAGGAGCAGGGTTAGCGGGGTAGGGGGAATGGGACTGAGGGGGTGTGGGGCTGAGGGGGGGGGGGGGGGGCTGAGGAGGGCAGGGGGGCTGAGGGGGCAGGGGGCAGAGGTTAGGAGAGAGCAGCTGAGGATGGTCCACTGGAAAGGAGGAAAACCAGGGAGAGAATGGAAGAGTGGTGAGAGAGAGAGAGAAAGAAGGGGGTGAGAAGGAAGAGAGGGGGAGAGAGAGAGAGGGAGAGAAAGGGGGAGAGAGTGAGAGGGAGAGAGAGGGGGAGAGAGAGAGAGGGAGAGAAAGGGGGAGAGAGAGAGGGAGAGAAAGGGGGAGAGAGAGAGAGGAAGAGAAAGGGGGAGAGAGAGAGGGAGAGAAAGGGGGAGAGAGAGATGGAGAGAAAGGGGGAGAGGAAGGGGGAGAGAGAGAGAGGGAGAGAAAGGGGGGAGAGAGAGAGGGAGAGAAAGGGGGAGAGAAAGGGGGGAGATGGGGATAGACAAAGAAAGAAAAGAAAAAGAGGTGGAGAGATTATACAGAGAAACAGTAATTAGTGAATTGAATGTAGTCTGTACTATTGTCATTGAACACAGATGGAACAGTGATTCTTCTACTTATATGGTGTCATACAGGGTTTGGCTTTTCCTCTTCTTACAGTCCTGTCATTTCCCAACAGCAGCCTTGCTCTGGACCTCACACCTTTTCTCAAAAACAGCACAGAGAGAAGGAAAGAATAAGTGAGAGAGGACTAATGTCCAAGACATCTGAGAAAATCATCAACACACACTCACTCCTACCATGTGTGTGTGTGCGTGCGGCATGCATGTGTGTGTGTGAAACAGGATCGCACACAGTCATGCAGAAATGTGCACAGAAATATCCACAGTCCCTGGTCATTACAATACTGTGGGCTGTAACAGAGTCCCTGGTCATTACAATACTGTGGACTGTAACAGAGTCCCTGGTCATTACAATACTGTGGGCTGTAACAGAGTCCCTGGTCATTACAATACTGTGGGCTGTAACAGAGTCCCTGGTCATTACAATACTGTGGGCTGTAACAGAGTCCCTGGTCATTACAATACTGTGGGCTGTAACAGAGTCCCTGGTCATTACAATACTGTGGACTGTAACAGAGTCCCTGGTCATTACAATACTGTGGGCTGTAACAGAGTCCCTGGTCATTACAATACTGTGGGCTGTAACAGAGTCCCTGGTCATTACAATACTGTGGACTGTAACAGAGTCCCTGGTCATTACAATACTGTGGGCTGTAACAGAGTCCCTGGTCATTACAATACTGTGGGCTGTAACAGAGTCCCTGGTCATTACAATACTGTGGGCTGTAACAGAGTCCCTGGTCATTACAATACTGTGGGCTGTAACAGAGTCCCTGGTCATTACAATACTGTGGACTGTAACAGAGTCCCTGGTCATTACAATACTGTGGGCTGTAACAGAGTCCCTGGTCATTACAATACTGTGGGCTGTAACAGAGTCCCTGGTCATTACAATACTGTGGGCTGTAACAGAGTCCCTGGTCATTACAATACTGTGGGCTGTAACAGAGTCCCTGGTCAATACAATACTGTGGGCTGTAACAGAGTCCCTGGTCATTACAATACTGTGGGCTGTAACAGAGTCCCTGGTCATTACAATACTGTGGGCTGTAACAGAGTCCCTGGTCATTACAATACTGTGGGCTGTAACAGAGTCCCTGGTCATTACAATACTGTGGGCTGTAACAGAGAGTGATGCTCACCCTGAAATAAAACTAGGGCAGTGACCATGGACCACTTTCACTGGATTTCATCAGATTAGTGTGTCATGTGCCGTAACAGCCTAATAGCCCAGACCCAAGCAGGAAATGACATCAGACTGCAGAGCTTTCCCTTCTTGCTGCTAGCATGGCTGTGACTCATTGAAGGGGCACTGCCATGGCCACATTGGAGCCTCACCCAGTAGTAGACAAACAGAGTAAGGGACATAACCCATCAGCTTCACAACAGCCGTCCACAAGGAAGTGCAATGAATACGTAATACAAGGAAATATATTCACGATCCAGGGTGAAGTTTCCGCCAAGGTACAGATCTAGGATCAGCTTCCCTTTGCTCAAGCCTTACATTAACCCTTAGTGGGTGATGATGCAAAACTGATCCAAGATCAGCGTCTAAGGGAAACTTCTCCATACACCCACATTCACAGGAGGTTTAGGGGCAAAGGAGGACAACAATAGTTGTAATGAAGGAAATAAAAACATTGGGGATCAATCAATCTCAATCAATTTAATTTATGAAGCCCTTTTTACATCAGCAGTTGTGACTGTGCTTTACTGTGACAGTAGAGATGATAGAATGTTGAAAATAGATTGGAAGAATCCCCTCAAACATACTGTTACAGGAATAATCCTCAGAATAATAAATACATTCATCGATTTGCAAATGGTCTTTCCTTCCACATGTCACAGCCACCAGACCTTGGTTTAGGGTGGCATTGACAGCAGATTAGCTCAGCCATGGTAGTGTGTGTGTGTGTGTGTGTGTGTGTGTGTGTGTGTGTGTGTGTGTGTGTGTGTGTGTGTGTGTGTGTGTGTGTGTGTGTGTGTGTGTGTGTGTGTGTGTGTGTGTGTGTGTGTGTGTGTGTGTGTGTGTGTGTGTGTGTGTGTGTGTGTGTGTGTGTGTGTGTGTGTGTGTGTGTGTGTGTGTGTGTGTGTGTGTGTGTGAGAGAGAGAGACATGCATGTCTACAGCAGCAGCTTAGTCCAGTTTGTCAATATGTACAGTATGGATGTGGTCCCAGTGCTACCCCTGAAAAGCAGGATTGGGCTGATGAATGTTCCTGAGGAGGATCGGAAACAAGAGCACATTTTTCTCTCTCTCTCTTCATTGTCCAGGCAGGCATCTCTGTGCCTCTCCATGGGCAGTTTTCCCAGAACGAGCCCATTAATATTCTACAGGGACGCCTGACCCTTCCGAACCCAATGGGTGGTATTTCTGAGGACAACAAGGAAGAGGGAAAGAAAGGATCCTAATCTGGCCAATCACCCTTGGAGACTGAAGGACAATAACATATGAAAAACAAAGTGACATGAGACTAAACAAGACAGACAGTACAGATTGGGGGGTGGCTGGGTGTATGTTTGTGTGTGTGCACATGTGTTTGCATGTCTTTGATGGAAGTGCTGAACATGAAAGAGGAAAATACTATTGATATTCTGCTTTTGTTTTGGAGTAGTGTGTGTTGCATATTCATTACACTGCACAATGGATGAAATGAAAAACAACAGGAACTTAGAAGCTCTCATTCTGAAACATCCTTGGGGGTCAAAACACTGAAGACAAACTTTTTTTGATGACAACTTCAACATCTATTTCCCAATTCCCCAGAGTGTCTCATCGTTATTCATTTCTTTAACAGTAAGTATTATTTTAATCGCTGTCTAGTACACTACAGTCGATGTTTCAAGCTAAAACGTTAGCTTCCTAATTCTCGGCATTTTCTCTTTTCCTATCAAGCCATCTTCCCTCCATTTGGACTGAACACAAGGGACATTTTGAATTGACCCCCTCATCTAGGTTACTTTTCAATGGCCAGCTACTCCATAAAAGACTGGCTAAAACCAACACACAGCCCCTTGAGGAAACTCTATCTAAATCACAGTGATCAAATGGTCCTTAGTTCAACCCCGCAGCACACACACACACACACACACGCACGCACGCACACACACACACACACACACACACACACACACACACACACACACACACACACACACACACACACACACACACACACACACACACACACACACACACACACACACACACACACACACACACACACACATGCACGCACGCACACACGCACACACGCACACAACCAGAAGCCAGCACTGGCTGGTCAGTCATGAGGTGCGTTGCCAAGGGAACAATACCCTCAAGTTGAAAACTTGCTGCATCTGGTGATTAGTATTATGGTGGGAGTGGATGACAAACTAGACTTACCTCAAGTCTACCATGTGATTAGTATTATGGTGGGAGTGGATGACAAACTAGACTTACCTCAAGTCTACTATGTGATTATTATTATGGTGGGAGTGGATGACAAACTAGACTTACCTCAAGTATACCATGTGATTAGTATTATGGTGGGAGTGGATGACAAACTAGACTTACATCAAGTCTACCATGTGATTAGTATTATGGTGGGAGTGGATGACAAACTAGACTTACATCAAGTCTACCATGTGATTAGTATTATGGTGGGAGTGGATGACAAACTAGACTTACATCAAGTCTACCATGTGATTAGTATTATGGTGGGAGTGGATGACAAACTAGACTTACCTCAAGTCTACCATGTGATTATTATTATGGTGGGAGTGGATGACAAACTAGACTTACCTCAAGTCTACCATGTGATTAGTATTATGGTGGGAGTGGATGACAAACTAGACTTACATCAAGTCTACCATGTGATTAGTATTATGGTGGGAGTGGATGACAAACTAGACTTACATCAAGTCTACCATGTGATTAGTTAAGTTTAGGAGAGTAATTCCAAAAGTTATGGGATCATTTAGGTAAGAAATGTGATTAGTGGTTGATTTGGGATTCAAACCGGCAAACTTGTATATGGCAACCTGCAAGTCACATCCTCCATCACCATCTCTATGGTCAGGATTTACACTGATGTTACAAAACATTAAGAACACCTTCCTAATATTGAGTTTACAACCCATTTTTCCCTCAGAACAACCTCAATTCAGTGGGGCACGGACTCTACAAGTTGTCGAAAGTGTTCCACAGGGATGCTGGCCCATGTTGAATCCAACGCTTCCCACAGTTGTGTCAAGTTGGCTGGATGTCCTTTAGGTGGTGAACCATTCTTAATACACACAGGAAACTGTTGAGCATGAAAAACTCAGCAGCGTTGCAGTTCTTGACACAAACTGGTGCGCCTGGTACCTACTACCTCGTATTAAATATTTTTTCTTCCCTCTTAACCCTCTGAATGATACTCATACACAATCCATGTCTCAAGGCTTGAAACTCCTTCTTTAACCTGTCAGCTCCCCTTCATCTACACTGATTGAAGAGGATTTAAGAAGTGACATCAATAAGGGATCATAGCTTTCACCTGGTCAGTCTATGTCATGGAAAGAGCAGGTGTTCCTAATGTTTGGTCCACACATTGTATAACTACAGTCACATGCTTCGTAAACTAAGGGTGTACACTAACAGTGAAATGCTTACTTATGGGCCCTTGCTAACAATGCAGAGAGATAAATGATAACACTACAAATAAATTCACAATGAGTAATGATAACTTCACTATATATACAATTCATATACCAGATCTCGTCACAGTCACATTTACTGTTGTTCACTATTTTACGATAAGGCAGGCAGACAGCTAGTGTTCTGACACAGCCTTAGACGCATCTGCATCCCAAATGGCACCCTATTCCCTGTAGGACCTGGTCAAAAGTAGTGCACTACATATGTAGTAGGGTGCCATTGGGGAATCAGGCTCAGGAAGTGCCAGTGTGTCTTTGCCCTCTTAACATCCATCTTGTGCCGCCCTATGAGGAAATCCCCCTGTGCCAAGGGTCCAGGCTAGGCCAGGCCAGGCCAGTCTACTGGAGGCAGTCGACCCATATTTAGCTCACTGTGTGTGTGTGTGTGTGTGTGTGTGTGTGTGTGTGTGTGTGTGTGTGTGTGTGTGTGTGTGTGTGTGTGTGTGTGTGTGTGTGTGTGTGTGTGTGTGTGTGTGTGTGTGTGTGTGTGTGTGTGTGTGTGTGTGTGTGTGTGTGTGTGTGTGTGTGTGTGTGTGTGTGTGTGTGTGTAAGTGTGTGTGTTTGCTCCCTCCTCCCTGCCTTTGACTCAGGATGTGGAAGGAACCTGGCACAGGCCCCAGGTCAGTGCTGATAAATGATATTACCATAATCTCATTAAGTGTGTCTGAGGGTCTCATGTGCACCAGACCGGCGGCCAGTGTGTGGGAGAGGTGGGTGGTTGGGAGTGGGGTGGAGCATGGTGGTGGAGGTAGTGGCTAAAACACACACACAAACACAAACAACACACCCATCCATGCACACACACGCACACGCACACACACAACTGTCTGCATTGGGTAGACACAGATAAATCATCATTCTCCTATTGATCAACAGGTTTCACCTAACAGAAGGGACAGATTTCTCAGAGTACGCTGCAGTAGCAGTTGGAGGCTGATTTACTGTGCTGTACTTAGAACATAGAACAAGATGTTATTCCTCATGCCTGTGTCTCATTTGAATAGACTGTAAGATTACAATACCTGATATGAAAGATTTGCGATACAATCAACATATTACAGAACTTATATAAAAGCATAGGAAAGCCTCAATGGCCACAGGAACTGTCTGAACTTCAATAATTCCGGTAATTCAACCCAGGAACAGCTTGATACATGACTAGAGAGACTGAGCTGTAAATAATAGAAGATTCTGTTTCTTATCCCTGTTATTCTTCATTGATCTAAGGAGAATTCTTTACAATACTAATTCAATTTTGTGGATTTTCCATCCATCTTTCCATTTGGGCTCCAATTATCTGTTGAATAGAGAAAGTGCACATTGCAGATTGCACCCTATTCCCTATATAGTGCACTACTTCATGACACCCTATTCCCTATATAGTGCACTACTTTATGACACGCTATTCCCTATATAGTGCACTACTTCATGACACCCTATTCCCTATATAGTGCACTACTTTATGACACCCTATTCCCTATATAGTGCACTACTTTATGACACCCTATTCCCTATATAGTGCACTACTTCATGACACCCTATTCCCTATATAGTGCACTACTTTATGACACCCTATTCCCTATATAGTGCACTACTTTATGACACCCGATTCCCTATATAGTGCACTACTTTATGACACCCTATTCCCTATATAGTGCACTACTTCATGACACCCTATTCCCTATATAGTGCACTACTTTATGACACCCTATTCCCTATATAGTGCACTACTTTATGACACCCGATTCCCTATATAGTGCACTACTTTTGACCAGGACCCATAAGGTGCCATTTGAGAGAAAGGCAAAGTTCCCTCTTGTACTATAGCCTGGTAAGTCTCTGATAACTCTTCTTGTTACCTACTATGTACTATATAGTCTCTGATAAATCTTGTTGTTACCAACTACAGTTGGAAGTCAGAAGTTTACATACACTTAGGTTGGAGTCATTAAAACTCGTTTTTCAACCCCTCCACAAATTTCTTGTAAACAAACTATAGTTTTGGCAAGTCGGTTAGGACATCTACTTTGTGCATGACACAAGTAATTTTTCTAACAAATGTTTACATACAGACTATTTCACTTCATCACAATTCCAGTGGGTCAGATGTTTACAGTTGTGTGAATTTTGGCCCATTCCTCCTGACAGAGCTGGTGTAACTGAGTCAGGTTTGTAGGCCTCCTTACTCGCACACACTTTATCAGTTCTGCCCACAAAAATTCACACAACTTAATGTGGGAAGCTTGTGGAAGGCTACCCGAAACATTTGACCCAAGTTAAACAATCTAAAGGCAATGCTACCAAATACTAATTGAGTGTATGTAAACTTTTGACCCACTGGGAATGTGATGAAAGAAATAAAAGCTGAAATAAATAATTCTCTCTACTATTATTCTGATATTTCACGTTCTTAAAATAAAGTGGTGATCCTAACTGACCAGAGACAGGGAAATTTTACTAGGACTAAATGTCAGGAATTGAGAAAGACTGAGTTTAAATTTGGCTAAGGTGTATGCAAACGTCCGAATTCAACTATATGTACTGTAGATTAATTTGTCTCTGATAACTCTTGGTGTTACCTACTATGTACTGTAGACTAATTTGTCTCTGATAACTCTTGGTGTTACCTACTATGTACTGTAGACTAATTTGTCTCTGATAACTCGTGGTGTTACCTATTATGTACTGTAGACTAATTTGTCTCTGATAACTCTTGGCGTTACCTACTATGTACTGTAGACTAATTTGTCTCTGATAACTCGTGGTGTTACCTACTATGTACTGTAGACTAATTTGTCTCTGATAACTCGTGGTGTTACCTACTATGTACTGTAGACTAATTTGTCTCTGATAACTTGTGGTGTTACCTACTATGTACAGTAGACTAATTTGTCTCTGATAACTCGTGGTGTTTCCGGCTATGTACTGTAGACTAATTTGTCTCTGATAACTCGTGGTGTTACCGGCTATTTACTGTAGACTAATTTGTCTCTGATAACTCGTGGTGTTACCTACTATGTACTGTAGACTAATTTGTCTCTGATAACTCGTGGTGTTACCTACTATGTACTGTAGACTAATTTGTCTCTGATAACTCGTGGTGTTACCTACTATGTACTGTAGACTAATTTGTCTCTGATAACTCGTGGTGTTACCTACTATGTACTGTAGACTAATTTGTCTCTGATAACTCTTGGCGTTACCTACTATGTACTGTAGACTAATTTGTCTCTGATAACTCGTGGTGTTACCTACTATGTACAGTAGACTAATTTGTCTCTGATAACTCGTGGTGTTTCCGGCTATGTACTGTAGACTAATTTGTCTCTGATAACTTGTGGTGTTACCTACTATGTACAGTAGACTAATTTGTCTCTGATAACTCGTGGTGTTTCCAGCTATGTACTGTAGACTAATTTGTCTCTGATAACTCGTGGTGTTACCGGCTACATCTCGGCCATATCAGTTAACAATACTTTCCCCCAGTGGAAAGTTTATTTGTGTTTGTGTGTATCAACATGGCAGCAAAACTAATAGCACCTATTCATTAGATTGAATAGGTGTAAGCTGACCTCTGGTAGTTGATACTTGAGGCATACATGTATTTGTATCAAACTGCAGAAGGTTTATCTCATATATATATCTGGAATGCAGACTGGCATCTATATTAGAATAGGAAGGTACTATATTACAGTGGTTTCCTTTTACCCTGCAATCAACACTTTGGTTTTGTTAAAATAGCCACTGCCAACTAATATTAGTGTAAATGAGCTGTATCTGCTGAGCAGTATCTACTGTCCCTGCACTGCAATAGTGGGATGTGAACACAAGTCTGTGTTTGTACTGGTGGTTATGGAAGGCCATTTTGGTTTGTGTCTTCCTGTATAACACTGGGAGCAACAAAACAAATCGTAAAGTGGTGGGAAATAACAAACAGCTAAGCTAACTGTGTGTGTGTGTGTGTGTGTGTGTGTGTGTGTGTGTGTGTGTGTGTGTGTGTGTGTGTGTGTGTGCGTGCGTGCGTGCGTGCGTGCGTGCGTGCGTGCGTGCGTGCGTGTGTGTGTGTGTGTGCGTGTTTGTGTGTGCATACAGGGTGGGGGTGGGGAGGATTGGATCTCACAGCTACTTCAACATTGAACCAAGCCAATTCCCAGATAATCAGTCTTCTCCTATACAACAATATGTTTAGTTACCCACTTCCTGTCTCTCTCTGATCCCAATGTTGGACAACCAGGCAGACCAAATCCCCTCAGCAAACACGTTAATACCTCAACCAAGTGAAGTTGAGGGGCGGATGGAGATTCCTGAGAGATATACTCTCTCTAACCTGGCAGTAAACCAGTCACTCTAGCTCACACTCTGGGTTCTGGTTCCTGTTGGATGCAAAGGAGAACGTGAAGGAAACAAAACATGTTGATCATGTTCATTAAGCTTGTCAGAAGCCTAGAAACACAAACACAAGCTTGTCTTTCTGTCTCGTATCGCTGCAAAAGTAACACACACAACTTTGTCTTTCTGTCTCGTATCACTGCAAAAGTAACACACACAACTTTGTCTTTCTGTCTCGTATCACTGCAAAAGTAACACACACAACTTTGTCTTTCTGTCTCGTATCGCTGCAAAAGTAACACACACAACTTTGTCTTTCTGTCTCGTATCGCTGCAAAAGTAACAAACACAACTTTGTCTTTCTGTCTCGTATCGCTGCTAAAGTAACAAACACAACTTTGTCTTTCTGTCTCGTATCGCTGCAAAAGTAACAAACACAACTTTGTCTTTCTGTCTCGTATCGCTGCTAAAGTAACAAACACAACTTTGTCTTTCTGTCTCGTATCGCTGCTAAAGTAACAAACACAACTTTGTCTTTCTGTCTCGTATCGCTGCAAAAGTAACAAACACAACTTTGTCTTTCTGTCTCGTATCGCTGCTAAAGTAACAAACACAACTTTGTCTTTCTGTCTCGTATCGCTGCAAAAGTAACAAACACAACAAAAGTAACAAACACAACTTTGTTTTGTCTTTCTTTCTCGTATCGCTGCAAAAGTAACAAACACAACTTTGTCTTTCTTTCTCGTATCGCTGCAAAAGTAACAAACACAACTTTGTCTAAAAGTAACAAACACAACTTTGTCTTTCTGTCTCGTATCGCTGCTAAAGTAACAAACACAACTTTGTCTTTCTGTCTCGTATCGCTGCAAAAGTAACAAACACAACTTTGTCTTTCTTTCTCGTATCGCTGCTAAAGTAACAAACACAACTTCGTCTTTCTGTCTCATATCGCTGCAAATGTAACAAACACAACTTTGTCTTTCTTTCTCGTATCGCTGCTAAAGTAACAAACACAACTTTGTCTTTCTGTCTCGTATCGCTGCAAAAGTAACAAAAACAGCTTTGTCTTTCTGTCTCGAATCGCTGCAAATGTAACAAACACAACTTTGTCTTTCTGTCTCGCATCACTGCTAAAGTAACAAACACAACTTTGTCTTTCTGTCTCGAATCGCTGCAGATGTAACAAACACAACTTTGTCTTTCTGTCTCGTATCGCTGCTAAAGTAACAAACACAACTTTGTCTTTCTGTCTCGTATCGCTGCTAAAGTAACAAACACAACTTTGTCTTTCTGTCTCGTATCGCTGCTAATGTAACAAACACAACTTTGTCTTTCTGTCTCGTATCGCTGCAAATGTAACAAACACAACTTTGTCTTTCTGTCTCGTATCGCTGCAAAAGTAACAAACACAACTTTGTCTTTCTGTTTCGTATCGCTGCAAAAGTAACAAACACAACTTTGTCTTTCTGTCTCGTATCGCTGCTAAAGTAACAAACACAACTTTGTCTTTCTGTCTCGTATCGCTGCTAAAGTAACAAACACAACTTTGTCTTTCTGTCTCGTATCGCTGCAAATGTAACAATCACAACTTCGTCTTTCTGTCTCATATCACTGCTAAAGTAACAAACACAACTTTGTCTTTCTGTCTCGTATCGCTGCAAAAGTAACAAACACAACTTTGTCTTTCTGTCTCGTATCACTGCTAAAGTAACAAACACAACTTTGTCTTTCTGTCTCGTATCGCTGCAAATGTAACAAACACAACTTTGTCTTTCTGTCTCGTATCGCTGCAAAAGTAACAAACACAACTTCGTCTTTCTGTCTCATATCACTGCTAAAGTAACAAACACAACTTTGTCTTTCTGTCTCGTATCGCTGCAAAAGTAACAAACACAACTTTGTCTTTCTGTCTCGTATCACTGCTAAAGTAACAAACACAACTTTGTCTTTCTGTCTCGTATCGCTGCAAAAGTAACAAACACAACTTTGTCTTTCTGTCTCGTATCGCTGCAAATGTAACAAACACAACTTTGTCTTTCTGTCTCGTATCGCTGCAAAAGTAACAAACACAACTTTGTCTTTCTGTCTCGTATCGCTGCAAATGTAACAAACACAACTTTGTCTTTCTGTCTCGTATCGCTGCAAATGTAACAAACACAACTTTGTCTTTCTGTCTCGTATCGCTGCTAAAGTAACAAACACAACTTTGTCTTTCTGTCTCGTATCGCTGCAAAAGTAACAAACACAACTTTGTCTTTCTGTCTCGTATCGCTTGCTAAAGTAACAAACACAACTTTGTCTTTCTGTCTCGTATCGCTGCTAAAGTAAATCAAATTAAATGAATCTAAAGTTTTAGTAACTGTCATTCCTTATTCTTCTTCCATTCCATAAAAATGGGCAACATGGCACAAATTGGCTTCATTCTTTTAATTTGCTCTAGGCCATACTCTGTAATGTAATGGGCAGGATATTACATTTAGCCTACAAAAGCTGCATATATTGTATTTACATATATTACATGACACTACATGCTATTATGTCCCCCTCCAAGTGTTGTCTTGTTCCCAGCTTCATTCCTACAGTCTGCCAATGAGCTGTGGAACCCATCATGGCTGTGTGTTTAATGACCCAACAACACAGCTCCTTCTAACTGATGTTCCACCCTGCTGTCACACACACCGCCATGCCTCTGCAAGCCAAGCCTAACCCTGCCGACCGACCGATGACACGCTGTTTCCAGATGCTCTCTTGTTTATCGGGTGGGGGATGTGTTTGTACTGTGTGTGTGCATGTGTGTAAGAAACCATGTTTTGTTTGGAGTTTCGTTTCACACCCCTGTAGTCCTCCTCCTCCTCCTCCTACTCCTTATTTTCCTCCTCGTCCTCCTCCTCCTCCTCCTACTCCTCCTTCTCCTTATTTTCCTCCTCCTCCTCCTCCTCCTCCTCTTCCTCTTCCTCTTCCTCTTCCTCCTCCTCCTCCTCCTCCTCCTCCTCCTCCTCCTCCTCCTCCTCCTCCTCCTCCTCCTCCTCCTCCTTTCTCTTTCTCTTTCTCTTTCCTCTTCCTCTTCCTCTTCCTCTTCCTCTTCCTCTTCCTCTTCCTCCTCCTCCTCCTCCTCCTCCTCCTCCTCCTCCTCCTCCTCCTCCTCCTCCTTCTCTTTCTCCTCCTCCTCCTCCTCCTCCTCCTCCTCCTCCTCCTCCTCCTCCTCCTCCTCCTCCTCCTCCTCCTCCTCTCCTCCTCCTTCTCTTTCTCCTCCTCCTCCTCCTCCTCCTCCTCCACTTGTAAACGGACTTTACTCCAACATGTGTGTCCAGACATGGTTCATCTCTACTATTGCCTCTTCCTCTTGGGAAAGGGCTTAGTGAAATATGGGGCAGAATCTTTACGGTCAATGAGGAGACTTCACAGGCTCATTTCCACCATGCTAGCTCTGCACACACACACACACACAACCATGCACACACACACACACACACACACACACACACACACACACACACACACACACACACACACACACACACACACACACACACACACACACACACACACACACACACACACACACACACACACACACACACACACACACACACACACACGCACGCACGCACACACACGCACACCACACACACACACACACACACACACACACACACACACACACACACACACACACACACACACACACACACACACACACACACACACACACACACACACACACACACACACACACACACACACACACACACACACACACACACACACACACACAAAGAAAGGGTTAGAATAACAGAAGTTCAGAGGTTCCATCCATATTAAGGTATTCTAGAATTTGACAAAATATCACTTCACTGTAAGAGGAATAAGTGTATGCTCACAGTGCGAAAAGAGGCTAATAGGCAGTTATAATTTTCCAAGTGTTGTTTTTACAGAGGCCCTGTCCAATTCATCATGGTTGGCTCACTGGGAGACATTCAGCTTTAGGGCCCAGACTACAGAACGATATCACAGTAGGCTTTTACATGGAGATACAGATGTGGGATTTTAATTTGACCAGTATTGTCATAGCAAAATAATCATGCAGCAACAGGATTTTAATGGTTAGTCCGTAATGTGCTTGATTGCTGCACACTTAGAAAAAAAGGTGCTATCTAGATCCTAAAAGGTTTTTTGGGGCTGTCCCCATAGGATAACTCTTTTTGGTTTCAGATAGAACCACTTTGGTTCCATGTAGAACCTTTTTGCGTTCCATGTAGAGCCTTTTACACAAAGGGTTCTACTTAGAACTGAAAATAGTTCTACCTGGAACCAAAAAGGGTTACCCTATGGGGACAGTCACCCTTTTGGGACCCTTTTTTCTAAAAGTGTAGGTAGGATATTAGCTGGACAAAAGTAGGCTACATGAAAAGTGCAAAGGCGAGGGGAGTGGGAGGAAGTATTGTTTTCTCTACACCATGCCCCCTTATCATTTTCTCCACAGGTTGCTGAGTGCTCTCCAACTCTATCTCAGAAACATCAGACTGCTGAGTGTCTCCAACTCTACCTCAGAAACATCAGACTGCTGAGTGTCTCCAACTCTACCTCAGAAACATCAGACTGCTGAGTGTCTCCAACTCTATCTCAGAAACATCAGACTGCTGAGTGTCTCCAACTCTACCTCAGAAACATCAGACTGCTCAGTGTCTCCAACTCTATCTCAGAAACATCAGACTGCTCAGTGTCTCCAACTCTATCTCAGAAACATCAGACTGCTCAGTGTCTCCAACTCTATCTCAGAAACATCAGACTACTCAGTGTCTCCAACTCTTTCTCAGAAACATCAGACTGCTCAGTGTCTCCAACTCTATCTCAGAAACATCAGACTGCTCAGTGTCTCCAACTCTATCTCAGAAACATCAGACTGCTCAGTGTCTCCAACTCTTTCTCAGAAACATCAGACTGCTCAGTGTCTCCAACTCTATCTCAGAAACATCAGACTGCTCAGTGTCTCCAACTCTACCTCAGAAACATCAGACTGCTCAGTGTCTCCAACTCTACCTCAGAAACATCAGACTGCTGAGTGTCTTCAACTCTACCTCAGAAACATCAGCAGTTTTCCCCAGCCTTATCTTCTTGTGCAGAAGGGAACACTTTGAAACACAGTTGCCTCAGAGGGACTCTCCACGGGACTCTTTAATGAGACTGTAATTGTAGGAGGGCAACATTAAACATTTTTACAGAGCGCCTGTCTCTCATCTCTTTTAGTCGGTTTATCTGTTTGATGGTTAAAAAATCCTTGGAGATGGGTCCCCATGAGTATTTAGTATGATTTTATCATCAATTGTTTTTTAAATATCCTTATATAAATTTTTAATTTCCCAATTTACAACAGAGGTCCATTCTCACCTTCCTACCTGGGCAGACCACCACTGGTCACTTCCATTCTATATTACATACAGTACCTGGGCAGACTGGTCACTTCCATTCTATATTACATACAGTACCTGGGCAGACTGGTCACTTCCATTCTATATTACATACAGTACCTGGGCAGACTGGTCACTTCCATTCTATATTACATACAGTACCTGGGCAGACTGGTCACTTCCATTCTATATTACAAACAGTACCTGGGCAGACTGTTCACTTCCATTCTACATTACATACAGTACCAGTGCACACAAGTGGATGGACAAAGCTCTTTTAAATCTAAAGGTAATTTCCCTCCTGGGACCTTCTCTCCTAAAGCCTCTTATAGGCAGTACCCCTGTTCTGTTCCCTCCTGGGACCTTCTCCCCTAAAGCCTCTTATAGGCAGTACCCCTATTCTGTTCCCTCCTGGGACCTTCTCCCCTAAAGCCTCTTGTAGGCAGTACCCCTGTTCTGTTCCCTCCTGGGACCTTCTCCCCTAAAGCCTCTTATAGGCAGTACCCCTGTTCTCTTCCCTCCTGGGACCTTCTCCCCTAAAGCCTCTTATAGGCAGTACCCCTGTTCTGTTCCCTCCTGGGACTTTCTCCCCTAAAGCCTCTTATAGGCAGTACCCCTGTTCTGTTCCCTCCTGGGACCTTCTCCCCTAAAGCCTCTTATAGGCAGTACCCCTGTTCTGTTCCCTCCTGGGACCTTCTCCCCTAAAGCCTCTTATAGGCAGTACCCCTGTTCTGTTCCCTCCTGGGACCTTCTCCCCTAAAACCTCTTATAGGCAGTACCCCTATTCTGTACCCACCTGGGGCAGAGAGAGAAAAACATGGAATTAACATCATGACCCAGAGTGCTTTGCAGCAGCAGCTGGGGGAACAGGTGTGTGGAGCGAGAGCACATGTTCAGGTTGATGGGGTCTGCCACATATTGAACACATAACCCTCCTCCTTCCTTTCTTTCTTTCTTTCTTTCTTTCTTTCTTTCTTTCTTTCTTTCTTTCTTTCTTTCTTTCTTTCTTTCTTCGCTTTCTCTCTCACTCTGCCTTACTGGGATAGGATCCCTCTTTCTCTTTCTAACAGGGGCTAGAGAAGACAGAGGGATGGAGGTAGAGAAATAGAAGGAAACGGAAAGAGAGTGATACAGATAGATCTTAATTGCCCAATCATGTCTAAACAGAAGAGAGAGAGAGAGAGAGATAGAGTGAAAGGCAGCTAGATGGAGATGGAGAGAGAGAGAGGTAAAGCAATCAAGGCCTCTCTAACCCTGCAGACCTGTCTGTGTCCATATCAGAACACAGAGAGACAGGCGACCAGGCTAATACATCTGGAGAAATAGACAGAGGGAAACATAGACAAGAAGATGCCAGGTGTCTAACAGAGATCATGTAAGATGAGAGGAGAAATACAAATCTCTCACTTAAAGGCAGATTCCCACAATAAATGAGAGAGCACAGTGTCCAAAGGGGGAGCTAGACCTGTCAGACACTGTAACTAGGGTTGTAGATCTCTCTCTCTCTCTCTCTCTCTCTCTCTCTCTCTCTCTCTCTCTCTCTCTCTCTCTCTCTCTCTCTCTCTCTCTCTCTCTCTCTCTCTCTCTCTCTCTCTCTCTCTCTCTCTCTCTCTCTCTCTCTCTCTCTCTCTCTCTCTCTCTCTCTCTCTCAACATGATGATATTCTGTAACCTGCTGTGAAATTCCAGTAGAGATGTCAGTGAGAGTGAAGCCCAGGCCGGCATGTGGCCCCTTTGCTGAGTAGGAATCTGGGTTGTCAAGTGAAAGAGTTATGTATCCAAAGCTACAGTATCTCCTATTAGAAGGAATGCAATGTCTGTGAGTCAAGAAGATATCTTTGTTACACTTTTGTAGAATTTTAACTGTGTTAAAATGTGCTGTTTATCTGCAAGTTATTTTCTACATGATGTTATATTTATTTAGAGTAAATTTATATAAATGCTTTCCCTATTATGACATATTTTGGATTACGTGGTCAACTTGCTGTGAGAAGGGCCAAGGGCCCTTGGAATCAAGCCTCAGAGGAACACCCCTGCCACCCTACCATCCCATTGCCACAGGTTGTCATGGCAACTGGCTGAGTGGGCATGTTTTGGCCTGCATACAGGCCTGTCTGGCAGCAGCCAATAGGGAGGCCGGGAGAAGCTTTCCTGACCCTGGGAAAAATCAAGCCTCTTCCTGACTGATGATTGCTGTGAAAACTTTGGAATTCTGTCCTGGACATGTCAACAAACATCACAGCGCGGGTCCAGCTATGCAAGTCAGTCATGTGCAAAGATCCAGGGTGCCTGTTCGACACCTTGTTACGCTTTTTCTCCTTCCCCAGCCTGTTTTCCTCTCCACCGTCTATTCCCTCCTTCCTAGATTCCTCCATCCGTGCCCTAACCCTTTTGGTCTGAGAAACTGACCTCAAAGCTCTGAGGACCACTCTAAATTTCACCCCTAACAATCTCAGTGACTCAGCCACATTTGGCCTCCAGATTTTCCATCCCATCTCTCATCATGTGCCCTCGCGTTAAAACCTCTGTTTATTTATTATACAACAAATGTTTTACAATGTGTTATGAGGGTCAGGGTTGGACTGAGAGTGTTATCAGTGTTGTACGCAGAGGACTACAACACCACTGGTGGCTGTGGTAGTGGGATTAATTCAAACAAACAGCTGTCACAGCTCTGGTTGACTGTTGTCAAAAAGAGAGAGAGAGAGAGAGAGAGAGAGAGAGAGAGAGAGAGAGAGAGAGAGAGAGAGAGAGAGAGAGAGAGAGAGAGAGAGAGAGAGAGAGAGAGAGAGAGAGAGAGAGAGAGAGAGAGAGAAGAGAGAAAGAGAAAGAGAAAGAGAAGAGAGAAGAGAGAGAGAGAGAGAGAGAGAGAGAGAGAGAGAGAGAGAGAGAGAGAGAGAGAGAGAGAGAGAGAGAGAGAGAGAGAGAGAGAGAGAGAGAGAGAGAGAGAGAGAGAGAGAGAGAGAGAGAGAGAGAGAGAGAGAGAGGGAGAGAGAGGAGAGAGAGAGAGAGAGAGAGAGAGAGAGAGAGAGAGAGAGAGAGAGAGATCTACAACCCTAGTTACAGTGTCTGACAGGTCTAGCTCCCCCTTTGGACACTGTGCTCTCTCATTTATTGTGGGAATCTGCCTTTAAGTGAGAGATTTGTATTTCTCCTCTCATCTTACATGATCTCTGTTAGACACCTGGCATCTTCTTGTCTATGTTTCCCTCTGTCTATTTCTCCAGATGTATTAGCCTGGTCGCTTGTCTCTCTATGTTTCTATATGGACACAGACAGAGGAGAGCAGACTTCAAACACAGGCTAAACATCACAGAATATCTTGCTTACAGTCAGAGAGCATGGAGGAGATATGTAAATAGCGTTTTATAACTTCTGTTTGACTTAAAGTGAGTTGTTCATATATACAGTTAATTTGTGGGAACTGTCCCTGTAATGCTGGATTAGCGTTGGACAAACTTCCTCATTAGAAAGGTTTTCTGCACCAGATCCAGGAAGGCCCTGTTGCATATCAATGTCCTACACGAAGAGAGGGAGCATGGAAGAGGAGGAGAAAAGATGGGGCGACAACAATAAGAGAGGGATTAAAGCATCCCCCCCCCCCCTAAACACACACTCTCCCAGACCAGTGAAATATGACAGGCCCACGGTGAAGGAAGAAAGCGGGGGCGAAGCGAGGGAAGCCATATTGTAACAATCTTATTCTGTGGTCATTAATCGTATCCTGCTGTTCCAGCCTCCCCGACTGTGTACGCCGAGAGTATGTCAAACGCATTTCCCCTCTCTCGGTGGGCACTCTCAGAACCAGCTCCAGCTCCCTCCACTCCCTCCGCTCCCGGCCCCACAAAGACCCAATCCCTGAGAGACTGAGAGCTCCAAAAGGCAGACAGACAGGCCACGTGATCTCCCCACTGACTCCAGCACCAAGGCAAGGCAGAGCCTAGGCCAGAGAGAGAGACAGACAGACAGGCCACGTAATCTCCCCACTGACTCCAGCACCAAGGCAAGGCAGAGCCTGGGCCAGAGAGAGAGACAGACAGACAGGCCACGTAATCTCCCCACTGACTCCAGCACCAAGGCAAGGCAGAGCCTGGGCCAGAGAGAGACAGACAGACAGGCCACGTGATCTCCCCACTGACTCCAGCACCAAGGCAAGGCAGAGCCTGGGCCAGAGAGAGAGACAGACAGACAGGCCACGTAATCTCCCCACTGACTCCAGCACCAAGGCAAGGCAGAGCCTGGGCCAGAGAGAGAGACAGACAGACAGGCCACGTAATCTCCCCACTGACTCCAGCACCAAGGCAAGGCAGAGCCTGGGCCAGAGAGAGAGACAGACAGACAGGCCACGTAATCTCCCCACTGACTCCAGCACCAAGGCAAGGCAGAGCCTGGGCCAGAGAGAGAGACAGACAGACAGGCCACGTAATCTCCCCACTGACTCCAGCACCAAGGCAAGGCAGAGCCTGGGCCAGAGAGAGAGACAGACAGACAGGCCACGTAATCTCCCCACTGACTCCAGCACCAAGGCAAGGCAGAGCCTGGGCCAGAGAGAGAGACAGACATAGGCCACGTGATCTCCCCACTGACTCCAGCACCAAGGCAAGGCAGAGCCTGGGCCAGAGAGAGAGACAGACAGACAGGCCACGTAATCTCCCCACTGACTCCAGCACCAAGGCAAGGCAGAGCCTGGGCCAGAGAGAGAGACAGACATAGGCCACGTGATCTCCCCACTGACTCCAGCACCAAGGCAAGGCAGAGCCCGGGCCAGAGAGAGAGACAGACATAGGCCACGTGATCTCCCCACTGACTCCAGCACCAAGGCAAGGCAGAGCCTGGGCCAGAGAGAGAGAGAGAGACGGACACAGGCCCACAGGGGGAAGTCCCTCAGCCAGGACTGTGGTTCTTTAGACTGGACCCAGATCGGTCTGGTGTTACAAAAGCCATAGGTGTTGGCAAGACAGTCCAAACAGATCTGGGACCAGGCTATTTTTGACTAGGTCTATGAGGAAAAAATGTGGACAAAATTCTCCTGCATCCAGACATTAAGTGACAGAAATTTTCACTAAAACAACTTTAGAGAAATGTTCCTTTTCGACATGGCCTTGACATTCCACTTTGACTTGAACCCAAATGACAGTAAAAGGTCCTTCAGCTAAAATGTATCTTCCCCAGGTCCTCCTTTTCCAACTAAATATCAGATGTAACAAAGTGCAGAACCAGTTAAGGTGTTACTGTGTTGTTATCAAGGACAACACTACCCATGTACATGTCTGAGTCATTGTAGAACTCCAGAAGCTGTGTGTAGTGGTTGGTTGAACCACGCTCACGTGATGAGTAACCTTGTTTGAGACCTGACACTAATGCCTAGGCTATAGCTTCAGCATGCTAACACAGTCTTGGAAGGAGCAGGAGACCCTGGGTTCCAACCAAAATGGACAACTGGTAACACGAACATCACAGGAATAATACTCGCCGTCTTTCATTCTCCCTCTCTCTCCCTTTCCCTCGTTCCCCTCTCTCTCCCTTTCCCTCGTTCCCCTCTCTCTCCCTTTCCCTCGTTCCCCTCTCTCTCCCTTTCCCTCGTTCCCCTCTCTCTCCCTTTCCCTCGTTCCCCTCTCTCTCCCTTTCCCTCGTTCCCATCTCTCTCCCTTTCCCTCGTTCCCCTCTCTCCCCTTTCCCTCGTTCCCCTCTCTCTCCCTTTCCCTCGTTCCCCTCTCTCTCCCTTTCCCTCGTTCCCCTCTCTCTCTTTCCCTCGTTCCCCTCTCTCTCCCTTTCCCTCGTTCCCCTCTCTCCCTTTCCCTCGTTCCCTTCTCTCTCCTTCCCTCATGAACCTCTCTCTCTCTCTCCCTTTCCCTCGTTCCCCTCTCTCTCCCTTTCCCTCGTTCCCCTCTCTCTCCTTCCCTCATGAACCTCTCTCTCCCTTTCCCTCGTTCCCCTCTCTCTCCCTTTCCCTCGTTCCCCTCTCTCCCTCGTTCCCCTCTCTCTCCCTTTCCCTCGTTCCCCTCTCTCTCCCTTTCCCCCATTCCCCTCTCTCTCCCTTTCCCTCGTTCCCCTCTCTCTCCCTTTCCCTCGTTCCCCTCTCTTTCCCTTTCCCTCGTTCCCCTCTCTCCCTTTCCCTCATGAACCTCTCTCTCCCTTTCCCTCGTTCCCCTCTCTCTCCCTTTCCCTCGTTCCCCTCTCTCACTCGTTCCCCTCTCTCTCTCTCTTTCCCGCGTTCCCCTCTCTCTTTCCCTCGTTCCCCTCTCTCTCTCTTCTGTCCTCCCTGTCTCTTTCCCCCTCCCGCTATGACCTCTCCTCATTAGGGAAGTGATGATGTTACCCTCTCTGTTTCATCAGGCGCCCTCATTTGTCATTGTGAGTGACAAGTGCCGGGGTGGGCTGGCTGGCTGACTGACAGGAATATTTTGTGTTTATTTAACCTTTATTTATCCAGGCAGTCTCATTGAGATAACATCTATTTTTCAAAAGAGACCTGGTTCAACTAAGACAATAGCAGGGGGGACCAAAGTTTCAGTCAAATCTCAGACATAATCTCAGACCTACCCTAAACTTAACCTTTACCCTAACCTTTATTCTAAACCTAACCCTTACCGTAACCTTAATTCTAAACCTATCCCTTACTTTAACCTTAATTCTAAACCTATCCCTAACCCTAACCTTTATTCTAAACCTATCCCTTACCGTAACCTTAATTCTAAACCTATCCCTAACCCTAACCTTTATTCTAAACCTAACCCTAACCATAACCTTTATTCTAAACCTAACCGTAACCTTTATTCTAAACCTAACCCTAACCTTTATTATAAACCTAAACCTAACCCTTACCGTAACCTTTATTCTAACCCTAACCTAACCCTAACCTTTATTCTAAACCTAACCCTTACCCTAACCTTTGTTATAAACCTAACCCTAACCCTAACCCTTATTCTAAACCTAACCCTAACCCTAACCTTTATTCTAAACCTAACCCTAACCCTAACCTTTATTCTAAACCTAACCCTAACCTTTATTCTAAACCTAAACCTAACCCTTACCGTAACCTTTATTCTAACCCTAACCTAACCCTAACCTTTATTCTAAACCTAACCCTTACCCTAACCTTTGTTATAAACCTAACCCTAACCTTTATTCTAAACCTAACCCTTACCGTAACCTTTATTCTAAACCTAACCCTAAGCCTAACCTTTATTCTAAACCTAACCCTAACCCTAACCTTTATTCTAAACCTAACCCTAAGACGAATGCACTAACTGTAAATCACTTTAGATTAGAGCTTCTGCTAAATGACTAAAATGAAAATGTTTATAAAAGTTTGAGTCCCGGCCTTCAACAAGTGGTGAACATGGAGACAGAGTTGTTATGGACACTTAGCCAACATCTTTCTATCAGAACAAAATTCAACACAATTAATCAACTTCAATCATTCTATAGATGTCCTGTGTTGCCAAGCCCAGTCCACTGACAGGCCCCTGGAGGTGGTGCCAGCAGCCTGGCCAGCTCTTATCCCCAGTATGAGCCTCCATCAATCCCAGTCCTAGAGACCCAGGGAGGGGAGAGGAAGTCTGCAGTATCTGAGGCTTCTAACTGTGTTCACACAGGCGGCCCAAATCTGATCTTAAAATATCTGATTGGTCAAAAGACCAATGACGAAGGTGCAAAAAGATGGCGGCCCACATGTACTTTCCACAATTGCCTCATTTGTTCAGTTCGCCGTATTGTACAGTACTCGCTGATACAGTTTTTTTGTATCGGTATCATCACAGTAGACATGTATCGGTATCATCACAGTAGACATGTATCGGTATCATCACAGTAGACATGTATCGGTATCATCACAGTAGACATGTATCGGTATCATCACAGTAGACATGTATCGGTATCATCACAGTAGAGTATATCATCACAGTAGACATGTATCGGTATCATCACAGTAGACATGTAGACATGTATCGGTATCATCACAGTAGACATGTATCGGTATCATCACAGTAGACATGTATCGGTATCATCACAGTAGACATGTATCGGTATCATCACAGTAGACATGTATCGGTATCATCACAGTAGACATGTATCATCACAGTAGACATGTATCGGTATCATCACAGTAGACATGTATCATCACAGTAGATATCATCACAGTAGACATGTATCATCACACAGTAGACATGTATCATCACAGTAGACATGTATCATCACAGTAGACATGTATCGGTATCATCACAGTAGATATGTATCGGTATCATCACAGTAGACATGTATCGGTATCATCACAGTAGACATGTATCGGTATCATCACAGTAGACATGTATCGGTATCATCACAGTAGACATGTATCGGTATCATCACAGTAGACATGTATCGGTATCATCACAGTAGATATGTATCGGTATCATCACAGTAGACATGTATCGGTATCATCACAGTAGACATGTATCGGTATCATCACAGTAGACATGTATCGGTATCATCACAGTAGATATGTATCGGTATCATCACAGTAGATATGTATCGGTATTATCACAGTAGACATGTATCGGTATCATCACAGTAGACATGTATCGGTATCATCACAGTAGACATGTATCGGTATCATCACAGTAGATATGTATCGGTATCATCACAGTAGACATGTATCGGTATCATCACAGTAGACATGTATCATCACAGTAGATATGTATCATCACAGTAGATATGTATCATCACAGTAGATATGTATCATCACAGTAGATATGTATCGGTATCATCACAGTAGACATGTATCGGTATCATCACATTAGATATGTATCGGTATCATCACAGTAGACATGTATCGGTATCATCACAGTAGATATGTATCGGTATCATCACAGTAGACATGTATCGGTATCATCACAGTAGACATGTATCGGTATCATCACAGTAGATATGTATCGGTATCATCACAGTAGACATGTATCGGTATCATCACAGTAGATATGTATCGGTATCATCACAGTAGATATGACACAAATTCCAGAGACGACAGCAATTTGAATATGTACTGGCAATCAATCAATCACATGTAATTATGAAGCCCTTTTTACATCAGCCGATGTCACAAAGTGCTGTACAGAAACGCAGCCTAAAACCCCAAACAGCAAGCAATACAACTGTAAGATCCAAAGCACAATCTTACTCCGTTTTGTCCTTGAGCACTGCTCCCCAAACTAGCCCAAAGTAAAGTCATGTAGTAGGCTGAGAGGTGTGGGATTCTCCTGTATGACTTAATGACCTTAACTTGGGCGAACTGCCCGGCTTACAATCAACCATCTTTGACCAAGCTGGTCCGCCTTCACAGGAACAACCTAAATAAAGTCATCCTGAGACCTCAGGTTTCAGCACCAGGACGCTGAAAAAGGAGGGATGAAATTAAAGTAGACTTTTTAACATTTTTGCGACATCTCAGCGTATAAAACAGCGGAATCATTAAACAGTGTTCATGGGGCGGCAGGTAGCCTTGTGGTTAGAGACAGGTAGCCTAGTGGTTAGAGACAGGTAGCCTAGTGGTTAGAGACAGGTAGCCTAGTGGTTAGAGACAGGTAGCCTAGTGGTTAGAGACAGGTAGCCTAGTGGTTAGAGACGGGTAGCCTAGTGGTTAGAGACGGGTAGCCTAGTGGTTAGAGACGGGTAGCCTAGTGGTTAGAGACAGGTAGCCTAGTGGTTAGAGACAGGTAGCCTAGTGGTTAGAGACAGGTAGCCTAGTGGTTAGAGACAGGTAGCCTAGTGGTTAGAGACATGTAGCCTAGTGGTTAGAGACAGGTAGCCTAGTGGTTAGAGGCAGGTAGCCTAGTGGTTAGAGACAGGTAGCCTAGTGGTTAGAGACAGGTAGCCTAGTGGTTAGAGACAGGTAGCCTAGTGGTTAGAGACAGGTAGACTAGTGGTCTAGTGGTTAGAGACAGGTAGCCCAGTGGTTAGAGGCAGGTAGCCTAGTGGTTAGAGGCAGGTAGCCTAGTGGTTAGAGACAGGTAGCCTAGTGGTTAGAGACAGGTAGCCTAGTGGTTAGAGACAGGTAGCCTTGTGGTTAGAGACAGGTAGCCTAGTGGTTAGAGCCAGGTAGCCTAGTGGTTAGAGACAGGCAGCCTAGTGGTTAGAGACAGGTAAACTAGTGGTTAGAGACAGGTAGCCTAGTGGTTAGAGACAGGTAGCCTAGTGGTTAGAGACAGGTAGCCTAGTGGTTAGAGGCAGGTAGCCTAGTGGTTAGAGGCAGGTAGCCTAGTGGTTAGAGGCAGGTAGCCTAGTGGTTAGAGACAGGTAGCCTAGTGGTTAGAGACAGGTAGCCTAGTGGTTAGAGGCAGGTAGCCTAGTGGTTAGAGACAGGTAGCCTAGTGGTTAGAGACAGGTAGCCTAGTGATTAGAGACAGGTAGCCTAGTGGTTAGAGACAGGTAGCCTAGTGGTTAGAGACAGGCAGCCTAGTGGTTAGAGACAGGTAGCCTAGTGGTTAGAGACAGGTAGCCTAGTGGTTAGAGGCAGGTAGCCTAGTGGTTAGAGACAGGTAGCCTAGTGGTTAGAGGCAGGTAGCCTAGTCATTAGAGACAGGTAGCCTAGTGGTTAGAGACAGGTAGCCTAGTGGTTAGAGACTGGTAGCCTAGTGGTTAGAGACAGGTAGCCTAGTGGTTAGAGACAGGTTGGCCTGGTGGTTAGAGACAGGTAGCCTAGTGGTTAGAGACAGGTAGCCTAGTGGTTAGAGACAGGTAGCCTAGTGGTTAGAGACAGGTAGCCTAGTGGTTAGAGACAGGTAGCCTAGTGGTTCGATACAGGTAGCCTAGTGGTTAGAGACAGGTAGCCTGGTGGTTAGAGACAGGTAGACTAGGGGTTAGAGGCAGGTAGCCTAGTGGTTAGAGACAGGTAGCCTAGTGGTTAGAGACAGGTAGCCTAGTGGTTAGAGGCAGGTAGCCTAGTGGTTAGAGACAGGTAGCCTAGTGGTTAGAGACAGGTAGCCTAGTGGTTAGAGACAGGTAGCCTAGTGGTTAGAGACAGGCAGCCTAGTGGTTAGAGACAGGTAGCCTAGTGGTTAGAGACAGGTAGCCTAGTGGTTAGAGGCAGGTAGCCTAGTGGTTAGAGACAGGTAGCCTAGTGGTTAGAGGCAGGTAGCCTAGTGGTTAGAGACAGGTAGCCTAGTGGTTAGAGACAGGTAGCCTAGTGGTTAGAGACAGGTAGCCTAGTGGTTAGAGACAGGTAGCCTAGTGTTTAGAGACAGGTGGCTTGGTGGTTAGAGACAGGTAGCCTAGTGGTTAGAGACAGGTAGCCTAGTGTTTAGAGACAGGTAGCCTAGTGGTTAGAGACAGGTAGCCTAGTGGTTAGAGACAGGTAGCCTAGTGGTTAGAGACAGGTAGCCTAGTGGTTAGAGACAGGTAGCCTAGTGGTTAGAGACAGGTAGCCTAGTGGTTAGAGACAGGTAGCCTAGTGGTTAGAGACAGGTAGCCTAGTGTTTAGAGACAGGTAGCCTAGTGGTTAGAGGCAGGTAGCCTAGTGGTTAGAGACAGGTAGCCTAGTGGTTAGAGACAGGTAGCCTAGTGGTTAGAGACAGGTAGCCTAGTGGTTAGAGACAGGTAGCCTAGTGGTTAGAGACAGGTAGCCTAGTGGTTAGAGGCAGGTAGCCTAGTGGTTAGAGACAGGTAGCCTAGTGGTTAGAGACAGGTAGCCTAGTGGTTAGAGACAGGTAGCCTAGTGGTTAGAGACAGGTAGCCTAGTGTTTAGAGACAGGTAGCCTAGTGGTTAGAGGCAGGTAGCCTAGTGGTTAGAGACAGGTAGCCTAGTGGTTAGAGACAGGTAGCCTAGTGGTTAGAGACAGGTAGCCTAGTGGTTAGAGACAGGTAGCCTAGTGGTTAGAGACAGGTAGCCTAGTGTTTAGAGACAGGTAGCCTAGTGGTTAGAGGCAGGTAGCCTAGTGGTTAGAGACAGGTAGCCTAGTGGTTAGAGACAGGTAGCCTAGTGGTTAGAGACAGGTAGCCTAGTGGTTAGAGACAGGTAGCCTAGTGGTTAGAGACAGGTAGCCTAGTGGTTAGACAGGTAGCCTAGTGGTTAGAGACAGGTAGCCTAGTGGTTAGAGACAGGTAGACTAGGGGTTAGAGACATGTAGCCTAGTGGTTAGAGACAGGTAGCCTAGTGGTTAGAGCATTGGACTTGTAACTGAAAGGTTGCAAGATCGAATCCCCGAGCTGACAAGGTACAAATCTGTCATTCTGCCCCTGAACAGGCAGTTAACCCACCGTTCCTAGGCCGTCATTGAAAATAAGAATTTGTTCTTAACTGACTTGCCTAGTTAAATAAAGGTAAAAACAAATCTATTTAATGGGTAACATTATGATACAGCAACAAGCACACAGAAAGAACAACAAACTCACACACTCATCCTCATAAAGGAACACGATGTGATTAGTTTAAAACCCATAGAAGTGTTAGAGCCGTCCAGTCATGACAGAGTTTTTGACCCATGATCTTCCACGGCCCATGCTGTGAGGACTGCCCATCAACGGGCCACGAGAGGGTGATTGATTGGGTCCCCCTCTGGAGAGCTTGGGTCAGCTGGATGTCCTGGTGAGCCCTCCCCATCCATCACAGCACCCGGCACAGAGAAGGTTTCCTCCAGATGGGCAACATTGTTCAGAGCCCAGCCTTGCAGCCCTGGAGGGTGGAAGACGGCTTGGAGAAGAAGAGTCAGTCCACCGTATTACTAACAGGAGACCTGGAGAAGAAGAGTCTGTCCACCATATTACTAACAGGAGACCTGGAGAAGAAGAGTCAGTCCACCATATTACTAACAGGAGACCTGGAGAAGAAGAGTCTGTCCACCATATTACTAACAGGAGACCTGGAGAAGAAGAGTCTGTCCACCATATTACTAACAGGAGACCTGGAGAAGAAGAGTCAGTCCACCATATTACTAACAGGAGACCTGGAGAAGAAGAGTCTGTCCACCATATTACTAACAGGAGACCTGGAGAAGAAGAGTCAGTCCACCGTATTACTAACAGGAGACCTGGAGAAGAAGAGTCTGTCCACCATATTACTAACAGGAGACCTGGAGAAGAAGAGTCTGTCCACCATATTACTAACAGGAGACCTGGAGAAGAAGAGTCTGTCCACCATATTACTAACAGGAGACCTGGAGAAGAAGGGTCTGTCCACCATATTACTAACAGGAGACCTGGAGAAGAAGAGTCTGTCCACCATATTACTAACAGGAGACCTGGAGAAGAAGTTTGTCCACCATATTACTAACAGGAGACCTGGAGAAGAAGAGTCTGTCCACCATATTACTAACAGGAGACCTGGAGAAGAAGTCTGTCCACCATATTACTAACAGGAGACCTGGAGAAGAAGAGTCTGTCCACCATATTACTAACAGCAGACCTGGAGAAGAAGAGTCTGTCCACCATATTGCTAACAGGAGACCTGGAGAAGAAGTCTGTCCACCATATTACTAACAGGAGACCTGGAGAAGAAGAGTCTGTCCACCATATTACTAACAGGAGACCTGGAGAAGAAGAGTCTGTCCACCATATTACTAACAGCAGACCTGGAGAAGAAGAGTCTGTCCACCATATTGCTAACAGGAGACCTGGAGAAGAAGAGTCTGTCCACCATATTACTAACAGGAGACCTGGAGAAGAAGAGTCTGTCCACCATATTACTAACAGGAGACCTGGAGAAGAAGGGTCTAAATCAATGATTGTGTTTCCCGTCTCCTTCTGTCATCACCAGCACTGAAGCTCCGTCCCATTCACCCTTCACCCTCCCAACACCACCACCATTCACCCTTCACCCTCCCAACACCACCACCATTCACCCTTCACCCTCCCAACACCACCACCATTCACCCTTCACCCTCCCAACACAACCACCATTCACCCTTCACCCTCCCAACACCACCACCATTCACCCTTCAAACACCACCACCATTCACCCTTCACCCTCCCAACACCACCACCATTCACCCTTCCAAAACCACCACCATTCACCCTTCACCCTCCCAACACCACCACCATTCACCCTTCACCCTCCCAACACCACCACCATTCACCCTTCACCCTCCCAACACCACCACCATTCACCCTTCACGCCATCAACACCACCACCATTCACCCTTCACGCCATCAACACCACCACCATTCACCCTTCACTCCATCAACACCACCACTATTCACCCTTCACTCCATCAACACCACCACCATTCACCCTTCATGCCATCAACATCACCACCATTCACCCTTCACTCCATCAACACCACCACCATTCACCCTTCACTCCATCAACACCACCACTATTCCCCCTTCATGCCATCAACACCACCACCATTCACCCTTCATGCCATCAACAGCACAACTCCACTCTCCGTCCATGTGACAACTGAATGAGACATTGGGTCTTCATTGGGTCTTCATTGGGTCTTCATTGGGTCTTTATTGGGTTTTCATTAGTTCTTCATTGGGTCTTCATTGGGTTTTCATTGGGTGGGTCTTCATTGGGTTTTCATTGGGTGGGTCTTCATTGGGTCTTCATTGGGTCTTCATTGGGTCTTCATTGGGTTTTCATTGGGTCTTCATTGGGTGGGTCTTCATTGGGTCTTCATTGGGTCTTCATTGGGTGGGTCTTCATTGGGTCTTCATTGGGTCTTAATTGGGTTTTCATTGGGTGGGTCTTCATTGGGTCTTCATTGGGTCTTCATTGGGTCTTCATTAGGTCTTCATTGGGTTTTCATTGGGTCTTCATTGGGTCTTCATTGGGTCTTTATTGGGTTTTCATTAGGTCTTTATTGGGTCTTCATTGGGTCTTTATTGGGTTTTCATTGGGTCTTCATTGGGTTTTCATTAGGTCTTTATTGGCTCTTCATTGGGTCTTTATTGGGTTTTCATTGGGTCTTTATTGGGTTTTCATTGGGTCTTTATTGGGTCTTCATTGGGTCTTTATTGGGTCTTCATTGGGTCTTTATTGGGTTTTCATTGGGTCTTTATTGGGTTTTCATTAGGTCTTTATTGGGTCTTTATTGGGTCTTTATTGGGTTTTCATTGGGTCTTTATTGGGTTTTCATTAGGTCTTTATTGGGTCTTCATTGGGTCTTTATTGGGTTTTCATTGGGTCTTCATTGGGTTTTCATTAGGTCTTTATTGGGTCTTCATTGGGTCTTTATTGGGTTTTCATTGGGTCTTTATTGGGTTTTCATTAGGTCTTTATTGGGTCTTTATTGGGTCTTTATTGGTTCTTCATTGGGTCTTCATTGGGTCTTCATTGGGTCTTCATTGGTTCTTCATTGGGTCTTCATTGGGTCTTCATTGGGTCTTTATTGGGTTTTCATTGGGTCTTCATTGGGTCTTCATTGGGTATTCATTGGGTCTTCATTGGGTCTTCATTGTGGTGCAAGGCCTAATTGCGTTGGTCAGCCAGGACCAGAGGATAATGAGTTCATCCCTAATCAGTCATCCGTGACGAGCGCCGAGCTAGCAAGCGACCAGCCCAGCATTTACTCAGCTGGCTGCTCGTTAATCCCAGACACTCCCTATTTATTAGACGTGAGTAGCAGACCTGGGTTCAAGTAGTATTTGAACTCTTTCCAATAGGTGTGAGCGGTTGATTAAGCCTTTCTGTAACTATTCCAGTGGTTCCATTCCAGACATGCAACAACAATCGAACAACAAAACAACAACTATTTGAATTGATATTTCCTCCCTACAATGGTGGACCAGGTTCCAGTCATCTCCTCTCACGTTGGTCTCTAAGCCAGCCAAGAGGACACACACACACAGTACGGTTTATTAAGATGTTGGTAGCTTATAAAATGCATTGCAGACAGAGTGAGATAACTGAAAGCACCTCTGCCCCCCTTGTCTCCTAACAGGCTCGCACCACACCTCTGTCAGTGAAGGGAGCACCCAGGACACATGATGTTTGCCAGGTTGCAGGCGCTGTTGACAGACCTGGATGTGGTTTTTAGGAGGAGCTGCTTGGGGGGTGTCGGGGGGTATATGTGATCCTCCTGGCCACACAGTGGCAGACATCAAGCCGCTCCGCTCCGTGCTGATCTCTTCCATATGGCACCTGGAAATCCTGGGATGGTCCGGACAAGGAGATGGTGTTTGCACCAGCTGATCCCCAAAACGTGACCCAGGGGCTGTTCCTTCATTCCGTGGCCAGGAAGGAGAGCAGGAGAGGGGGCTAGGGAAGGACTCAGGACCCCCCCCCCCACACACACACACACAGCCCCCTGCAGCTCAATTAGAGGAGAGCAGAGAGGCACCAAGCACTACAGCAGTCTGCCAAAACAGCAATCTATACGCAGTAGATATAAACATGAACATATACACACACACACAACTCCCCACCACACACACACAACTCCCCAACACACACACACAACTCCCCACCACACACACACAACTCCCCACCACACACACACAACTCCCCACCACACACATACAACTCCCCACCACACACACACAACTCCCCACCACACACACCCAACTCCCCACCACACACACACAACTCCCCACCACACACACACAACTCCCCACCACACACATACAACTCCCCACCACACACACACACACAACTCCCCACCACACACACACAACTCCCCACCACACACACACACAACTCCCCACCACACACACACAACTCCCCACCACACACACACAACTCCCCACCACACACACACAACTCCCCACCACACACACACAACTCCCCACCACACACACACAACTCCCCACCACACACACACAACTCCCCACCACACACACAACTCCCCACCACACACACACAACTCCCCACCACACACAACTCCCCACCACACACACACAACTCCCCACCACACACACACAACTCCCCACCACACACAACTCCCTACCACACACACACAACTCCCCACCACACACACACAACTCCCCACCACACACAACTCCTATATATTGCACGCATCATATTTTTCTAATCGTTGGAATTGGAGGCCCCAGAACTCACAGCCAAGTCAACACATTTGCCTGGCAACCCATGAAGAGTTTGTTTAGAGTCGTCTTTCTAGAGACATTTCTCCTGGGTCGGCCTCAGAACACTACATTATTGTAGGAGCCTAAAAGTGGCACCTTCAGGAATCTGAGCGTCTTTGACCACCTTGGACTGAAAAATGTGTCAGCTAGTTATAACAAGGTGCAGGTTTGTAGTCTTCACTGTCAACACCGGTCAACTCTTCTTGGCTGGTGAACAGTTAAAAGTGGTGAAAATGCACGAAGATGTCATTATCCTAAAGTATATAATGTCTAATGTCTGAAACGGCTTTCTATACTGTGAAATATGACTGGTTGTTTTGCAGGCAAGGTCATGACGAGGCATACAGTCCATAGCACTACCAAGACAGCTGCATTACGAAGACAGCAAACAGATCTGCGCACATCCGTAATGGACAGTTGAATGCACGGTTCGGATGAGAATACGATGAATTGATGTGATATCATATTCAGATAATTCTCTATCTCTCTCTCTGACATCCCACTCCTACAACAGGAGGGTTTATCTTATCGTTTGAAGATCCGAAGTGAAGACTCCTGGGATATCACATAGTGCCTTTGGTGCAGAAAGTAACATTAAATCGTCCTCCCACCCCACTCACTGTCTCCCCTTCTCCTCTTCTCTTGTCTTCTCCCCTTCTCTTCCTCTTCTCCTTTTCTCCTCTTCATCTCTTCTCCTCTTCTTCTCTTCTCCTCTCCTCTTTCTTCTTCTCTTCTCTTCTCCTCTTCTCTTCTCCTCTTCTTCTCTTCTCCTCGTATCTTCTCTTCTTCTCTTCTTCTCTTCTCTCTTATTTTCTGCTTCTCTTCTTTTCGTCTCCCCTTCTCCTCTTCTCTTCTTCTCTTCTTCTCTTCTCCTATTCTATTCTCTTCTCCTCTTATCTTCTCTTCTTCTCGTCTTCTCTTCTTCTCTTCTCCATTTCTCTTCTCCTCTTCTCCTCTTCTCTTCTCCTATTCTATTCTCTTCTCCTCTTATCTTCTCTTCTTCTCGTCTTCTCTTCTTCTCTTCTCCATTTCTCTTCTCCTCTTCTCCTCTTCTCTTCTCCGCTTCTCTTCTCTTCTTCTCCTGCCATTCTCTACTCTTCTCTTATTTTCTTCTTCTCTTCTTCTCTTCTCCCCGTCTCCTCTTCTCCTCTTCTCTTCTCCTCTTCTCTTCTCCTCTTCTTCTCTACTCTTCTCTTCTCTTATTTTCTCCTTCTCTTCTTCTCTTCTCCTCGTCTCCTCTTCTCCTCTTCTCCTCTTCTTCTCTACTCTACTCTTCTCTTCTCTTATTTTGTTCCTCTCATCTTTTCTCCTCTTCTCTTCTCCTCCTCTTCTCCTCACCTCTCCTCTTCTATTCTTCTTATCTTCTTCTTGTCTCCTCTTCTCCTCTTCTCCTCTTCCACCTCTCTTCTCATTTTCTCCTCTTCTCTTCTCCTCTTTTCTTCTCCTCTTCTCTTCTTCTCTTCTTCTCTTCTCTTTTTCTCTTCTCCTCTCCGCTCTCCTCTTCTCCTCTTCTCCGCTTCTTCTCTATTCTTCTCTTATTTTCTTCTTCTCTTCTTCTCGTCTCCTCTTCTCAACTTCTCCTCTTCTCCTCTTCTTCTCTACTTCTCTTCTTGTCTCCTCTTCTCTTCTCCTCTTCCCCCTCTCTTCTCCTTTTCTCCTCTTCTCTTCTCCTCTTTTCTTCTCATCTACTCTTCTTCTCTTCTTCTCTTCTCTTTTTCTCTTCTCCTCTCCGCTCTCCTCTTCTCCTCTTCTCCTCTTCTTCTCTATTCTTCTCTTATTTTCTTCTTCTCTTCTTCTCGTCTCCTCTTCTCAACTTCTCCTCTTCTCCTCTTCTTCTCTACTTCTCTTCTTCTCTACTCTTCTCTTCTCTTCTTTTGCTCCTCTCTTATTTTCTCCTATTCTCTTCTCATCTTCTTCTCTACTCTTCTCTTCTTTTCTTCTTCTCCTCTTCTCTTCTTCTTCTCCTCTCCTCTTCTCTTCTTCTTCTCTTCTTCTCCTCTTCTCTACCCTTCTCTTCTTTTCTTCTTCTCTTCTTCTCGTCTCCTCTTCTCTTCTTTTCTCTTCTTGTACTGTCTTCTGTTCTTCTCTCCTCTTTTCTTCTCTGTTCTTTTCTTCTTTTCTCTTCTCCTCTTTTCTTCTCCTCTTCTCTTCTTCTCTTCTTCTCTTCTCTTTTTCTCTTCTCCTCTCCGCTCTCCTCTTCTCCTCTTCTCCTCTTCTCCTCTTCCCCCTCTCTTCTCATTTTCTCCTCTTCTCTTCTCCTCTTTTCTTCTCTTCTTCTCTTCTTCTCTTCTCTTTTTCTCTTCTCCTCTCCGCTCTCCTCTTCTCCTCTTCTCCGCTTCTTCTCTATTCTTCTCTTATTTTCTTCTTCTCTTCTTCTCGTCTCCTCTTCTCAACTTCTCCTCTTCTCCTCTTCTTCTTTACTTCTCTTCTTGTCTCCTCTTCTCTTCTCCTCTTCTCCTCTCCCCCCTCTCTTCTCCTTTTCTCCTCTTCTCTTCTCCTCTTTTCTTCTCCTCTTCTCTTCTTCTCTTCTTCTCTTCTCTTTTTCTCTTCTCCTCTCCGCTCTCCTCTTCTCCTCTTCTCCTCTTCTTCTCTATTCTTCTCTTATTTTCTTCTTCTCTTCTTCTCGTCTCCTCTTCTCAACTTCTCCTCTTCTCCTCTTCTTCTCTACTTCTCTTCTTCTCTACTCTTCTCTTCTCTTCTTTTGCTCCTCTCTTCTTTTCTCCTATTCTCTTCTCATCTTCTTCTCTACTCTTCTCTTCTTTTCTTCTTCTCCTCTTCTCTTCTCTTCTTCTTCTCCTCTTCTCCTCTTCTCTACCCTTCTCTTCTTTTCTTCTTCTCTTCTTCTCGTCTCCTCTTATCTTCTTTTCTCTTCTTGTACTGTCTTCTGTTCTTCTCTCCTCTTTTCTTCTCTGTTCTTTTCTTCTTTTCTTCTTTTCTCTTCTTTTCTCTTCTCTTCTCTTCTCTTCTCTTCTCTTCTCTTCTCTTCTCTTCTCTTCTCTTCTCTTCTCTTCTCTTCCCCTCCCCTCCTCTCCTCTAGCATCTCCTCTAACATAAATTCTCCCCAAAGAGTATAAAACTTTCCTTGATGTTTGGAGAACTTCTCTTCTTATTATCAATTTAAATAACCACTTCCCCTGGGAAGGAAAACAGATCCATTTGACTAACACTGTCTCCTACTGGGGAACTCTGATATCTGTCTCCTACTGGGGAACTCTGAAATCTGTCTCCTACTGGGGAACTCTGATATCTGTCTCCTACTGGGGAACTCTGATATCGGTCTCCTACTGGGGAACTCTGATATCTGTCTCCTACTGGGGAACTCTGATGTATGTCTCCTACTGGGGAACTCTGATGTATGTCTCCTACTGGGGAACTATGATTTCTGTCTCCTACTAGGGAACTCTGATATCTGTCTCCTACTGGGGAACTCTGATATCTGTCTCCTACTGGGGAACTCTGATGTATGTCTCCTACTGGGGAACTCTGATGTATGTCTCCTACTGGGGAACTATGATTTCTGTCTCCTACTAGGGAACTCTGATATCTGTCTCCTACTGGGGAACTCTGATGTATGTCTCCTACTGGGGAACTCTGATGTATGTCTCCTACTGGGGAACTCTGATATCTGTCTCCTACTGGGGAACTCTGATATCTGTCTCCTACTGGGGAACTCTGATGTATGTCTCCTACTGGGGAACTCTGATGTATGTCTCCTACTGGGGAACTATGATTTCTGTCTCCTACTGGGGAACTCCTAGGATACACCTCCCTGGCTCCACCGTCCATCTCCCCTGAGGTCAGGACTGGGGTGAGGAGAAGGGCGCTGGGATGGTGGGTGGAGCGTTCAGGCCCTTTTCCTGTTGAAAAGTTGTAAGATGAACTTTCACACTCACACACGGACACATACCCATAGGACTGCATCCTTCCTTTTAATGATATCCAAGCCCAGACATTCTTAAAGGGTCACTGGTTATTGAAACAAAATAAACAGGTCATCAGCCTCACTAACACACTATGCTAACAAATACCTTGCCCCGGGCAATATAGGGCTGGCAGGTAAGTAAGGTAATGGTAACTGTGTGAGTATGATTGGTGATATTAAACAGTGTGTGTGTGTGTGTGTGTGTGTGTGTGTGTGTGTGTGTGTGTGTGTGTGTGTGTGTGTGTGTGTGTGTGTGTGTGTGTGTGTGTGTGTGTGTGTGTGTGTGTGTGTGTGTGTGTGTGTGTGTGTGTGTGTGTGTGTGTGTGTGTGTGTGTGTGTGTGTGTGTGTGTGTGTGTGTGAGAGAGAGAGAGAGGGGGGAGAGCAACAGCAGGAGATATGCTGGGACAGATATGTGGGTCGAACATGTGTGTGTGAGATCATTTGTAAGGGAGTGTGTCTGCCTGTCTTATGGGCTTAAATTTTCCCAACTGCACCCCAATGACACACACACACTGGATTGAGGTCCTGGCAGATTGAGACACACACACACAGCGCGATCAGAGGCCCCAGCTTCCTCTCAGTGGGGGAGTTTTCTCATCCTATTAGAGAGAGCCCCCGCACGCCCCCGCTCCCACCATCTCCTCATCCCCTCATCCCCCCATCCCCTCATCCCCTCATCCCCATCTCCTTCTCCTCCTCATCCCCCCATCCTGCCACAGACCATTGCCCCGCTAAACTCTGACAATTGGTGACAAATGGCCTGCACAGCACACCATGTGACAGTTGCTCCGGGAGACGGTGGCCGAACCAGGGCCGAAGAGGGGGAAGGGGGGTATGCTGGTCTGGGGTAGCAACGAGGCGCCTGGCACAGGTGGCTGAAAATGAATGCAGATCCGGGTTGCATCCCAAATGGCAACCTATTCCCTATGTAGAGCATTACAGCGCCCATAAAGCTCTGGTCAACGGTAGTGCACTATATAGGTAAAAGGGTATCTTTTGGGACACAGATCTGGACTCTGATTGGACCTGACAGCACAGGAGCGGTGGAGTGTGGGAATTGGCCGGGCTGCCCTGGAGCCACACACAGCTCTACATTAGATGATGGAGGGACGGATGATGACAGGAGGAGGGGAGGAAGGAGGGAGGGAGGAGGGGAGGAAAGAGGGAGGATGGAAGGAGGGAGGAGGGGAGTAAGCAGGAGGAGGGGAGGAAGGAGGGAGGAGGGGACAAAGGAGGGAGGAAGGCAGGAAGAGGGGCGGAAGGAGGAGGGCAGGAGGAGGGGAGGAAGGAGGAAGGCAGGAGGAGGGTAGGAAGGAGGGAGGAGGAGAGGAAGTAGGCAGGAGGGGACAAAGGAGGGAGGAAGGCAGGAAGAGGGGAGGAAGGAGGAATGCAGGAGGAGGGGAGGAAGGAGGAAGGCAGGAGGAAGGGAGGAATGAGGAAGGAGGAGAGGAAGTAGGGAGGAGGGGACAAAGGAGGGAGGAAGGCAGGAAGAGGGGAGGAAGGAGGAAGGCAGGAGGAGGGGAGGAAGGAGGAAGGCAGGAGGAGGGGAGGAAGGAGGGAGGAGGAGAGGAAGTAGGGAGGAGGAGAGAGAAGGAGACACACACGTCCTCACACTTACTAACACACACATCCTCACACTTACTAACACACACGTCCTCACACTCACTAACACACACGTCCTCACACTCACTAACACACACTTCCTCACACTTACTAACACACACGTCCTCACACTTAACACACACGTCCTCAACACTACACGTCCTCACACTTACTAACACACACGTCCTCACACTTACTAACACACACTTAACACTCACACTTACTAACACACACGTCCTCACACTCACTAACACACACGTCCTCACACTTACTAACACACACACACGTCCTCACTCACTAACACACACGTCCTCACACTAACACACACGTCCTCACACTTACTAACACACACGTCCTCACACTTACTAACACACACGTCCTCACACTTACTAACACACACGTCCTCACACTCACTAACACACACGTCCTCACACTTACTAACACACACGTCCTCACACTCACTAACACACACACACCTCACACACGTCCTCACTAACACACACGTCCTCACACTTACTAACACACACGTCCTCACACTTACTAACACACACGTCCTCACACTTACTAACACACACGTCCTAACACACACATCCTCACACTCACTAACACACACGTCCTCGCACTCACACACTCACTAACACACACGTCCTCGCACTCACTAACACACACGTCCTCGCACTCACTAACACACACATCCTCGCACTTACTAACACACACGTCCTCACACTTACTAACACACACGTCCTCACACTCACTAACACACGTCCTCACACTTACTAACACACACGTCCTCACACTCCTAACACACACGTCCTCACACTCTCACTAACACACACGTCCTCACACTTACTAACACACACGTCCTCACACTTACTAACACACACGTCCTCACACTTACTAACACACACGTCCTCACACTTACTAACACACACGTCCTCTCACTAACACTTACTAACACACACGTCCTCACACTCACTAACACACACGTCCTCGCACTCCTCACACTAAACACACACGTCCTCGCACTTACTAACACACACGTCCTCGCACTTACTAACACACACGTCCTCGCACTTACTAACACACACGTCCTCCTCACACTTACTAACACACACGTCCTCACACTTACTAACACACACGCACACTTAACACACACGTCCTCACACTTACTAACACACACGTCCTCACACTTCCTCACACTAAACACACACGTCCTCACACTCACTAACACATTAACACACACGTCCTCACACTTACTAACACACACGTCCTCACACTACTAACACACGTCCTCACACTTACTAACACACACGTCCTCACACACGTCCTCACACTACTAACACACACGTCCTCACACTCTACTCCTCACACTTACTAACACACACGTCCTCTACACTCACACTACTAACACACACGTCCTCACACTTACTAACACACACGTCCTCACACTTACTAACACACACGTCCTCACACTTACTAACACACACGTCCTCACACTTACTAACACACACGTCCTCACACTTACTAACACACACGTCCTCACACTTACTAACACACACGTCCTCACACTTACTAACACACACGTCCTCACACTTACTAACACACACGTCCTCACACTTACTAACTAACACACTAACACACACGTCCTCACACTTACTAACACACACGTCCCTCACACTCACACTTACTAACACACACACGTCTAACACACACGTCCTCACACTTACTAACACACACGTCCTCACACTTACTAACACACACGTCCTCACACTTACTAACACACACGTCCTCTAACACACACGTCCTCACACTTACTAACACACACGTCCTCACACTCACTAACACACACGTCCTCACACTTACTAACACACACGTCCTCACACTTACTAACACACACGTCCTCACACTCACTAACACACACGTACTACTAACACACACGTCCTCACACTTACTAACACACACGTCCTCACACTTACTAACACACACGTCCTCACACTTACTAACACACACGTCCTCACACACGTCCTCACACTTACTAACACACACGTCCTCACACTTACTAACACACACGTCCTCACACTTACTAACACACACGTCCTCACACTTACTAACACACACATCCTCACACTTACTAACACACACGTCCTCACTACTAACACACACGTCCTCACACTTACTAACACACACGTCCTCACACTCAACACACACGTCCTCACACTTACTAACACACACGTCCTCACACTTACTAACACACACGTCCTCACACTCCTACTAACACACACGTCCTCTAACACACACGTCCTCACACTTACTAACACACACGTCCTCACACTTACTAACACACACGTCCTCACACTTACTAACACACACGTCCTCACACTTACTAACACACACGTCCTCACACTTACTAACACACACGTCCTCACACTTACTAACACACACGTCCTCACACTTACTAACACACACGTCCTCACACTTACTAACACACACGTCCTCACACTTACTAACACACACGTCCTCACACTTACTAACACACACGTCCTCACACTTACTAACACACACGTCCTCACACTTACTAACACACACGTCCTCACACTACTACACACACGTCCTCACACTCACTAACACACACGTCCTCACACTTACTAACACACAACACACTAACACACACACTCCTCACACACTACTAACACACACGTCCTCACACTTACACACACGTCCTCACACTCTCCTCACTTACTAACACACTTACTAACACACACGTCCTCACACTTACTAACACACACGTCCTCACACTTACTAACACACACGTCCTCACACTTACTAACACACACGTCCTCACTTACTAACACACACGTCACACTCACTAACACACACGTCCACTCTAACACACACGTCCTCACACTTACTAACACACACGTCCTCACACTTACTAACACACACGTCCTCACACACACTTACTAACACACACGTCCTCACACTTACTAACACACACGTCCTCACACTCACACACACATCCTCACACTTACTAACACACACGTCCTCAACACTTACTAACACACACGTCCTCACACTTACTAACACACACGTCCTCACACTTACACACACGTACTTACTCCTCAACACTAACACACACGTCCTCACACTTACTAACACACACGTCCTCACACTTACTAACACACACGTCCTCACACTTACTAACACACACGTCCTCACACTCACTAACACACACGTCCTCACACTTACTAAACACACACGTCCTCACACTCACTACACACGTCCTCACACTTACTAACACACACGTCCTCACACTCTAACACACACGTCCTCACACTTACTAACACACACGTCCTCACACTCACTAACACACACATCCTCACACTTACTAACACACACGTCCTCACACTTACTAACACACACGTCCTCACACTTACTAACACACACATCCTCACACTTACTAACACACACATCCTCACACTTACTAACACACACGTCCTCACACTCACTAACACACACGTCCTCACACTTACTAACACACACGTCCTCACACTTACTAACACACACGTCCTCACACTTACTAACACACACGTCCTCACACTCTAACACACACTCACACTTACTAACACACACGTCCTCACACTTACTAACACACACGTCCTCACACTTACTAACACACACGTCCTCACACTACTAACACACTAACACACACGTCCTCACACTTACTAACACACACGTCCTCACACTTACTAACACACACGTCCTCACACTTACTAACACACACGTCCTCACACTTACTAACACAACACACACATCCTCACACTTACTAACACACACGTCCTCACACTTACTAACACACACGTCCTCACACTTACTAACACACACGTCCTCACACTCACTAACACACACGTCCTCGCACTCACTAACACACACGTCCTCACACTTACTAACACACACGTCCTCACACTTACTAACACACACGTCCTAACACACACGTCCTCACACTTACTAACACACACGTCCTCACACTCTAACACACACGTCCTCACACTCCTCACACTTACTAACACACACGTCCTCACACTCACTAACACACACGTCCTCACACTCACTAACACACACGTCCTCGCACTCACTAACACACACGTCCTCACACTCACTAACACACACGTCCTCACACTTACTAACACACACGTCCTCACACTTACTAACACACACGTCCTCACACTTACTAACACACACGTCCTCACACTTACTAACACACACGTCCTCACACTTACTAACACACACGTCCACTCAACACACACGTCCTCACACTTACTAACACACATCCTCACACTTACTAACACACACGTCCTCACACTTACTAACACACACGTCCTCACACTTACTAACACACACGTCCTCACACTTACTAACACACACGTCCTCACACTTACTAACACACACGTCCTCACACTTACTAACACACACGTCCTCACACTCACTAACACACACGTCCTCGCACTCACTAACACACACGTCCTCACACTTACTAACACACACGTCCTCACACTTACTAACACACACGTCCTCCACACTTACTAACACACACATCCTCACACACTAACACACACGTCCTCACACTTACTAACACACACGTCCTCACACTTACTAACACACACGTCCTCACACTTACTAACACACACGTCCTCACACTTACTAACACACACGTCCTCACACTTACTAACACTCACTCACTAACACACACGTCCTCACACTTACTAACACACACGTACTAACACACACGTCCTCACACTTACTAACACACACGTCCTCACACTTACTAACACACACGTCCTCACACTTACTAACACACACATCCTCACACTTACTAACACACACGTCCTCACACTTACTAACACACACGTCCTCACACTTACTAACACACACGTCCTCACACTTACTAACACACTCCTCACAACAACACACACGTCCTCACACTTACTAACACACACGTCCTCACTCACTAACACACACGTCCTCACACTCACTAACACACACGTCCTCACACTTACTAACACACACATCCTCACACTTACTAACACACACGTCCTCACACTCCTACTAACACACACGTCCTCAACACACACGTCCTCACACTAAACACACACGTCCTCACACTCACTAACACACACGTCCTCACTAACACACACGTCCTCACACACTCCTCACACTTACTAACACACACGTCCTCACACTTACTAACACACACGTCCTCACACTTACTAACACACACGTCCTCACACTACTAACACACACGTCCTCACACTACTAACACACACGTCCTCACACTTACTAACACACACGTCCTCACACTTAACACACACACACACGTCCTCACACTTACTAACACACACGTCCTCACACTTACTAACACACACGTCCTCACACTCCTCACACACGTCCTCACACTAACACACACACGTCCTCACACTTACTAACACACACGTCCTCACACTTACTAACACACACGTAACACTAACACACACGTCCTCACACTTACTAACACACACGTCCTCACACTCACTAACACACACGTCCTCACACTTACTAACACACACGTCCTCACACTTACTAACACACACGTCCTCACACTTACTAACACACACACCTCACACTTACTAACACACACGTCCTCACACTTACTAACACACACGTCCTCACACTACTAACACACACGTCCTAACACACACATCCTCACACTTACTAACACACACGTCCTCACACTTACTAACACACACGTCCTCTAACACACACGTCCTCACACTTACTAACACACACGTCCTCACACTTACTAACACACACGTCCTCACACTTACTAACACACACGTCCTCACACTTACTAACACACACGTCCTCGCACTTACTAACACACACGTCCTCACACTTACTAACACACACGTCCTCACACTCACTAACACACACGTCCTACTAAACACACACGTCCTCACACTTACTAACACACACGTCCTCACACTACTAACACACACGTCACACGTCCTCACACTTACTAACACACACGTCCTCACACTCCTAACACACACGTCCTCACACTTACTAACACACACGTCCTCACACTTACTAACACACACGTCCTCACACTCTAACACACACGTCCTCACACTTACTAACACACACGTCCTCACACTTACTAACACACACGTCCTCACAACTCCTACTAACACACACGTCCTCACACTTACTAACACACACGTCCTCACACTAACACACACGTCCTCACTTACTAACACTAACACACACGTCCTCACACTTACTCACACACACGTCCTCACACTTACTAACACACACGTCCTCACACTTACTAACACACACGTCCTCACACTCACTAACACACACTCCTCACACTTACTAACACACACGTCCTCACACTTACTAACACACACGTCCTCACACTTACTAACACACACGTCCTCACACTCTAACACACACGTCACACTTACTAACACACACGTCCTCACACTTACTAACACACACGTCCTCACACTTACTAACACACACGTCCTCACACTCACTAACACACACGTCCTCACACTTACTAACACACACGTCACACTTACTAACACACACGTCCTCACACTAAACACACACGTCCTCACACTCACTAACACACACGTCCTCACACTTACTAACACACACGTCCTCACACTTACTAACACACACGTCCTCACACTCACTAACACTCCTCACACTTACTAACACACACGTCCTCACACTTACTAACACACACGTCCTCACACTCACTAACACACACGTCCTCACACACTAACACACACGTCCTCACACTAACACACACGTCCTCACACTAACACACACGTCCTCACACTTACTAACACACACGTCCTCACACTCACTAACACACACGTCCTCACACTTACTAACACACACGTCCTCACACTTACTAACACACACGTCCTCACACTTACTAACACACACGTCCTCACACTCACTAACACACACGTCCTCACACTTACTAACACACACGTCCTCACACTACTAACACTAACACACACGTCCTCCTCACACTTACTAACACACACGTCCTCACACTTACTAACACACACGTCCTCACACTCACTAACACACACGTCCTCACACTCACTAACACACACATCCTCACACTTACTAACACACACGTCCTCACACTTACTAACACACACGTCCTCACACTTACTAACACACACGTCCTAACACACACGTCCTCACACTTACTAACACACACGTCACACTTACTAACACACACATCCTCACACTTACTAACACACACGTCCTCACACTCACTAACACACACGTCCTCACACACGTCCTCACACTTACTAACACTTCCTCACTAACACACACGTCCTCACACTTACTAACACACACGTCCTCACACTTACTAACACACACGTCCTCACACTTACTAACACACACGTCCTCACACTTACTAACACACACGTCCTCACACTTACTAACACACACGTCCTCACACTTACTAACACACACGTCCTCACACTCACTAACACACACGTCCTCACACTTACTAACACACACGTCCTCACACTTACTAACACACACGTCCTCACACTTACTAACACACACGTCCTCACACTCACACACGTCCTCACACTTACTAACACACACGTCCTCACACTTACTAACACACACGTCCTCACACTTACTAACACACACGTCCTCACACTTACTAACACACACGTCCTCACACTTACTAACACACACGTCCTCACACTTACTAACACACACGTCCTCACACTTACTAACACACACCTCACCTCACACTCACTAAACACACACGTCCTCACACTTACTAACACACACGTCCTCACACTTACTAACACACACGTCCTCACACTTACTAACACACACGTCCTCACACTTACTAACACACACATCCTCACACTTACTAACACACACGTCCTCACACTTACTAACACACACGTCCTCACACTTACTAACACACACGTCACACTTACTAACACACACGTCCTCACACTTACTAACACACACACGTCCTCACACTCACTAACACACACGTCCTCACACTCACTAACACACACGTCCTCACACTCACTAACACACACGTCCTCACACTTACTAACACACACGTCCTCACACTTACTAACACACACGTCCTCACACTTACTAACACACACGTCCTCACACTTACTAACACACACGTCCTCACACTTACTAACACACACGTCCTCACACTTACTAACACACACGTCCTCACACTTACTAACACACACGTCCTCACACTTACTAACACACACGTCCTCACACTTACTAACACACACGTCCTCACACTTACTAACACACACGTCCTCACACTTACTAACACACACGTCCTCACACTTAACACACACGTCCTCACACACACACACACTCACACTTACTAACACACACGTCCTCACACTCACTAACACACACATCCTCACACTTACTAACACACACACGTCCTCACACTTACTAACACACACGTCCTCAACACACACATCCTCACACTTACTAACACACACGTCCTCACACTTACTAACACACACGTCCTCACACTTACTAACACACACGTCCTCACACTTACTAACACACACGTCCTCACACTTACTAACACACACGTCCTCACACTTACTAACACACACATCCTCACACTTACTAACACACACGTCCTCACACTTACTAACACACACGTCCTCACACTTACTAACACACACGTCCTCACACTTACTAACACACACGTCCTCACACTTACTAACACACACGTCCTCACACTTACTAACACACACGTCCTCACACTTACTAACACACACGTCCTCACACTTACTAACACACACGTCCTCAACACACACGTACACACACGTCCTCACACTCACTAACACACACGTCCTCGCACTCACTAACACACACGTCCTCACACTTACTAACACACACGTCCTCACACTTACTAACACACACGTCCTAACACACACGTCCTCACACTTACTAACACACACATCCTCACACTTACTAACACACACGTCCTCACACTTACTAACACACACGTCCTCACACTCACTAACACACACGTCCTCACACTCACTAACACACACGTCCTCGCACTCACTAACACACACGTCCTCACACTCACTAACACACACGTCCTCACACTTACTAACACACACGTCCTAACACACACGTCCTCACACTTACTAACACACGTCCTCACACTCACACTTACTAACACACACGTCCACTCACACTTACACACACGTCCTCACACTACTAACACACACGTCCTCACACTT
>NW_025745747.1:273290-360790 GCF_021184085.1 Oncorhynchus gorbuscha | reverse complement strand
ACCTTAAATCGAACCACCACCAACATAACAGACTGATCCTTCATAAAGTGTGTGCATACAATAGATCAACCGTATTTCCTTACACCATAGCTATCCTACTAGTAGTAATAGTAGTATCAGTAGCAGTAGCAGTAGTAGTAGTAGCAGTAGCAGTAGCAGTATTTTTAGCAGTAGTAGTGTAACGACGTTCGTCTGTTGAAGGAAGAGAGTCGGACCGAAATGCAGCGTGTTTGTTACTCATGATCTTTAATGAATGAAAACGTGATACATGGAATAACTATACAATACAAAACAACAAACGCAACGTGAAATCTAATTACAGCCTATCTGGTGAACACTACACAGAGACAGGAACAATCACCCACGAAATACAAAGCGAAACTCAGGCTCCCTAAATACGGTTCCCAATCAGAGACAACGAGAATCACCTGACTCTGATTGAGAATCGCCTCAGGCAGCCAAGCCTATACAACACCCCTAATCAGCCGCGATCCCAAATACTACAAACCCCAATACGAAATACAACATATAAACCCATGTCACACCCTGGCCTACCCAAACATAAAACAAAAACACAAAATACAATGACCAAGGCGTGACAAGTAGCAGTAGCAGTAGTCGTAGTTTTAGCATTATCAGTAGTAGTAGAAGTAGTTTTAGCAGTAGTAGTCGTAGTCGTCGTAGCAGTAGTAGTAGTAGCAGTAGTAGTATTAGTAGCAGTAGCAGTAGCATTAGTAATAATAATAATAATAATAATATATGCCATTTAGCAGACGCTTTTATCCAAAGCGACTTACAGTCATGTGTGCATACATTCTACGTATGGGTGGTCCCGGGGATCGAACCCACTACCCTGGCGTTACAAGCGCCATGCTCTACCAACTGAGCTATTTGTAGTGGGTCAGTAGTAGTAGTAGAAGCAGTAGTATTAGTAGTAGTAGTTTTAGCAATAGCAGTAGCAATATTAGTAATTTTAGAAATAGTAGTTAGTAGTAGCTGTAGCAATAGTAGTAGTCGTAGTAGTAGTAGCAGTAGCAGTAGCAATAGAAGTAGCAGTATCAGCAGTAACAGCAGGAGCAATAGCAGTAGCATTAGCAGCAGTAGGAGCAGTAGTAGTAGCAGTAGTAGTAACAGTCGTAGAAGTAGTACTAGTAGCGGTAGCAGTAGCAGTAGTAGCAGCAGTAGCAGTGGTATTAGTTGTTGTAGCAGTAGGAGTAGGAGTAGTTTTTTTTTTTTTTTAGTGGTAGTAGTAGTAGTGGTAGTACTAGTAGTATTAATAGTAATAGTTGTAGTAGTAGTAGTGGTAGCAGTAGCAGTAGTTTTATCCACAGCAGTAGATTTAGCAGTAGTTTTAGATATAGTAGTCATAGCGTTAGCAGTAGCAGGTGATTTTGCAGTAGTAGTAGTAGTAATAGTAGTGGTAGTAGTAGTATTAGTAGTGGTAGTAGTAGTAGTAGTAGTAGTAGTAGTAATAGTAGTAGCAGTAGCAGTAGTAGCAGTAGCAGTAGTTTTAGATATATTAGTCATAGCGTTAGCAGTAGCAGGTGATTTTGCAGTAGTAGTAGTAGTAGTAATAGTAGTGGTAGTAGTAGTATTAGTAATGGTAGTAGTAGTAGTAGTAGTAGTAGTAATAGTAGTGGTAGTAGTAGTATTAGTAATGGTAGTAGTAGTAGTAGTAGTAGTATTAGTAATGGTAGTAGTAGTAGTAGTGGTAGTAGTAGTAATAGTAGTAGCAGTAGCAGTAGTAGCAGTAGCAGTAGTTTTAGCAGTATCAGTAGTGTAGTAGCAGTAGTGGTAGTTTTATTATTATCAGTAGCAGTAGCAATAGTTTTAGCAGTAGCAGTAGTATTTACTTTAGCAGTAGTAGCAGTAGTAGTAGTAGCAGTTTTAACAGTAGTAGTAGTAGCAGTAGTTTTAGGCGTAGTAGTAGTAGTTGCAGTATTATTAGTAGTATTAGCAGTAGCCGTAGTAGTAGAGGCAGTAGCAGTTGCAGTAGCAGCAGTAGCAGTAGTTTAAGCTGTAGCAGTAGTAGTAGCTTTATTAGTACCAGTAGCAGCAAGCGATAGTGGAATAATGCGCCAATAAGGTTGGCGTGATCGTTACTCGCCTCCAGCTGGTCTCATCTCAGCTGATGTGTCAGCCTGTAGAGGTGTACTCAGGTTTCCCTTCTGAACTGTCTCCGCTCAATCAGTGTTCAGTCATCTGCAACACTTTATGGATAAGCCATTATAAATGCTAATGCATGTTTATAAACACATTTTATTGCACATGCCACAGAACATATTAGAATTGCAAATGGTATGTGCTCATTTTGTGGGAAATCTACGGTAGGGATCACTCATCTGGATAGGTATAACCTACTTATGGTAATGGGTTGTTTTCTGCTTGCGTGTCGAAGGTAGAGGAGTGAAGCCTTGGATGTAAGTGCCATTCCCACCCTTCATCCCCAGTGGAGGGGACCCCCCACCCCTCCCTCTCCCACGGTATGACAGTACAAATGAATCAAGCCCCTAGACATCCCCTCAGCCTTCACACAACAAAAGGATTGCATCAGCCTCACTGCAGCCAATTAAATAACATGTGCAAGAATGTGTGTGTGTGTGTGTGTGTGTGTGTGTGTGTGTGTGTGTGTGTGTGTGTGTGTGTGTGTGTGTGTGTGTGTGTGTGTGTGTGTGTGTGTGTGTGTGTGTGTGTGTGTGTGTGTGTGTGTGTGTGTGTGTGTGTGTGTGTGTGTGTGTGTGTGTGTGTGCGCGTGCGTGCGTGTGTGTGTGCATAGGCGTACATGTGTGTGTGTGTGTGTGTGTGTGTGTGCATGTTGGGTGTGTGTGTGCATGCATTTGTGTACATCAAACATATGTGTGTTTATGTTCATCAGTAGCGACAACATGCATATGCATGAACACATATGTCATATGTCTAACGACTAAATATAACATGCCCATACGTGCATTCAGACTGTACAGTATGTGTGTTTGCCTTTCAGAACGTCCATGTACGAGCGTGTAGACGAGTGTGTTTTTCTGTGAAAGGGGTGCAGCCAGGCACAGAGGGGGGCCAGCGGATCAGCTGTGCAGGTTTGGTGTCTCTGAGGAGGGGGGTGTGAGAGGACACGTCGGTGCCTGTGTGTGGGAACCCCTCGCTCCTCACTTCTCATACATTGTTCTCCTCGCTCCTACAAACCGTTAATGCCACAAAAGATGCTCAGCCCCATTGTAGCGCGGGACAGCTGAGGGGGAGAGTGGGGGAGAGGAGAGGGAGGCCAGAGGGTGTGGAGGGGAGGGGAGAGGAAGGGGGTGGATTGAGGAGACTAGGGGGAGAGCTCCAAAGCAGCCAGAGCTGGCTATAGCTGGCTTTCTCTCCCCTCCCCTCTCCTCTCCACCTTCTCCCTACTCAGCGCTGCCACTTAGCCCCTTCTCAAGAGGATTTGGCTGGGCTGGATTTTAGGGGCGCAATGCTTATCAGACAATGGAATTAAACCAACTCAAGGCACCAGAGCGTTCTCCTTTGGGACCGTCCACGGTTACTCTGAGAATCTAGTGAAGGACGGCTTAGGTGATGTTACGTTTTCATTAGACCTCTGAAGCCAAACGGGTCACTTATGGTAAAAGGGACTTGGCCACCATTGTGATGCAAATCCTGATTATTTCTCCTAATTAAAGCAAGTGAGGGAGGGAGGGAGGGGGAACGAGGGAGGGAGGGGGAACGAGGGAGGGATGGGGAGGGAGAGAGGGGGAACGAGGGAGGGATAGGGAGGGAGAGAGGGGGAACGAGGGAGGGATGGGGAGGGAGAGAGGGGGAACGAGGGAGGGATGGGGAGGGAGGGAGGGGGGGAACGAGGGAGGGATGGGGAGGGAGGGAGGGGGAACGAGGGAAGGATGGGGAGGGAGAGAGGGGGGAACGAGGGAGGGATGGGGAGGGAGAGAGGGGGGAACGAGGGAGGGATGGGGAGGGAGAGAGAGAGAGAAAAGGGGAGGAGTTGACACTGACAGACCTGAATACTCCATCTCGGCTGTAATTCTCACGTCCCTCCCAGACCTTGAGCTCTAGAGCTTCAGTCGTTGCTGGGAGATTTGGATGAATTATATGGTTGGTTTTGGGACTGACGTTTCGTTAAGACTTTATGTAAGTCTTCAGATGTCCTGCATTATGTTATGGTTCTAATGCGTTATAAGACTTGTAATAAACGTTTGACCCCCTAAGGTCGATGTCCACGGCCCAGCGGAAATAGAATTAGCATAATACAAAAATCCCCATAAAACTACGTCTGTTTAAGACCCAGTTTCAGTCTATTTATACCATCTCATAGTGACACAGACTAAATAACAGCCTTTTAACTGTCAGACCCCATCAGAACACAAAATATACACTGGTTTTACTCTGACGGTTGTAAACAGAGTAAATGTAAACAAACACTGTATAGCCTCAAAACATGTTTTAAAACGGTCATTTTGATCATGGAGAGGGATTCTCCAGCCCCAGCTTTGTTTTCTGAAACACTGATTGCCAATTTCAGTCTGATCTAATCAAAACCTCCTTAACTCTTCTATAGATGTCTATGTACTATAACTGTATTGGCACCAGACAAAATGCATACTGCAAAATGGGTATAACTGTAAATAGTACTGTGGGTAGTAGTCTAATGAATTCATCCTCTGTGACTCTCTGATCCATAATGAGAAGAACACAATGTTCAAGAACAGTTTCACTTCAGAAAGTTACCAAAAAAACAACAACAATTGGGGACTGATTTGTGTTATTGTTTATCATTGTTGTGGTAATTCCCTACAACAGACAGATAGATATGATGATTGTCTGTGACTACAGGGGGTGAAACGAAGACGCTCAGTCTCTGTCTCACCTCCTCTGTAGGAGGTTCACAACAAAGCAGAAGGGAATCACAACAACTTGCTACACCACCAGCGTCTGCCCTCCACATCTGGTTATCACGTTATTCGCTGGTCAGCAACCCGTCCAAACACACTGTGTGTGTGTACATGTGTCCGTGTGTGTGTACATGTGTCCGTGTGTGTGTGTGTGTACGTGTGTCCGTGTGTGTGTGTGTACATGTGTCCGTGTGTGTACGTGTGTCCGTGTGTGTGTGTGTGTACATGTGTCCGTGTCTGTACGTGTACGTGTGTGTGTGTGTACGTGTGTCCGTGTGTGTGTGTACATGTGTCCGTGTGTGTACGTGTGTCCGTGTGTGTGTACGTGTGTGTGTGTGTGTACGTGTGTCCGTGTGTGTGTGTGTACATGTGTCCGTGTGTGTGTGTGTACGTGTGTCCGTGTGTGTGTACATGTGTCCGTGTGTGTGTGTGTACGTGTGTCCGTGTGTGTGTGTGTACGTGTGTCCGTGTGTGTGTACATGTGTCCGTGTGTGTGTGTGTGTCCGTGTGTGTGTGTGTGTACGTGTGTCCGTGTGTGTGTGTGTACGTGTGTATGTGTGTGTGTGTGTGTGTACGTGTGTCCGTGTGTGTGTGTGTACATGCGTCCTGTGTGTGTGTGTACGTGTGTACGTGTGTACGTGTGTCTGTGTGTGTGTGTGTACGTGTGTCCGTGTGTGTACATGTGTCCGTGTGTGTGTGTACATGTGTCCGTGTGTGTGTGTGTGTACATGTGTCCGTGTGTGTGTGTGTACGTGTGTCGGTGTGTACGTGTGTCCGTGTGTGTGTGTGTGTGTGTGTGTACATGTGTCCGTGTGTCCGTGTGTGTGTGTGTCCGTGTGTGTGTACATGTGTCCGTGTGTGTGTGTACGTGTGTCCGTGTCTGTGTGTGTGTGTACGTGTGTCGGTGTGTGCACGTTCTGCGAGGGGGAGGGGGGTTGAGCAGGACAGAAAGAGAGAGAGACGAGGGGAGCATGTGTACAAATCATCCCCCCTCCCCACCCTCAGCCATGGGCAAAGAGAGGGAGGGAGGCCGGTACGAGGGTGTTGCATTAGGGGTGTTGGTGTGGAGCTGATGAGTGGTGGTTCTGGTACTGGCGTTGGTTACTCCTGCTCCACCAGTCCTCTTGGGGGGGTTAGACCCTGAGAACTTCCCTCTCTCCCTTGGTGGAGCTCAGAGTGCTGCAGCTCCCTGGGAGCGCGGAGGGAGCCAGTGTTGCCCCCCTGCAGCTTAAGCCTCTGTCTCTTTTTGTCCACAGCACAACAGCCTGTGGCATTCCGTGGCAGGCAAAGCTCACTGCTCTCTGTCACATGGGCCAGATTAGCCCAACTAAGACCTCAATAGAATGCTCACTTTAACTCACCCATTCCAGCACTGACACCCCCCCCAACTGCACCCCTTTCCTCCATCCCAGCACCCCCAAAACCCCCAAAACCCTCTGACACACACACCCACACCCATTTGAACCGTTCCTTGTCTAGACAGCACCGCAAAGCAGCCATTATGATTCGTGGTTATTAAGACTTTATAAATCCTGCTCTCTTTGTCATTGTCACATTCCCAGCGGTGCACATGAATAAACATGCAGTGCAACGAGACCTATTTCCCACTGGGGAGACACCACTTCCTCCCCTGGCCTGGTCTGGCCTGCCCCGCCTCCTGCATCCCGCCGCTGACGCCACTGTAGCGCAACAGCATCATTTCTGGAGTCTGGAGGGTTAGATGTGGGAATATCTTAAACGCTGAATTTACATCTAGTTCAAATCCATTTTCTGCTGTAATTGAGGTTTGTGAATGCCTCCTGGCCCCTCCGGTCTCTTTTCCCTTCCCAGCAACATGATGCAGTTTTCAGACCGTAGGTCACAGAGAATCTGGGATTGCGTCCCAAATGTGTCCATAGGGATCAGGTCAAAGATAGTACACTATATAGGGAATAGGGTGCAATTTGGGACACAAACATGGTTATCCATGGATCCAGCCACATGGCCACTAGACCACTACCTCTCAGACTAGACCAAACCAGGCCTGGCCCCAGGGGGGCTTGCGGGGGTGGACATTCGCTAGGGGAACTTCTATGAAATGGGAGCTCCGGAGGGGCAGGAATCAGTCTGTGGGAGGCTGGAGGAAGGCTTCCAGAGGGAGGGATGGCCTGATGCAGGATGGATGGAAGGGAAGGATGGGAGTCAGAGCTAGAGGAGGTTGGGGGGTTAAACCGTACTCTCCTAGGGGGTTAGTACTTCCACAACAAAGCCACCTGACTACCTTTTAGACAAAGGGTGAAACACATATGGTTCATGTTTGTAGTATGTCAGCCTGACACTGATCAGCCCCACCACCACCACCACCACCACCCCTTCAAGTTCATTTCGATATGTATGTATGTAGTAATTCCTCAATTGGGTACGATTAGATTAAAATTGACCAGATAACTGGTGTTAATGTTTAGTTGTTTTAGGTGCAGAGTAGACTTCAATTATGTGTCACCACTTAGTACAGTGGAGTGAGTTTCATGACGGCATGGTTTTAAGAGAGGGGGTTGTTGGTTTAGTGTGTCAGTCTCCTACTGTGATTGAGCATTAAAGGACGGCCTGCTGTAAAGGGGGGAGTACGGACCATGTTAAGGCTGAGGCTGGGGCTGGGTCTGGGACAAAGGTTGGGTAAGAGGCTGGGGCTGGTACAAAGGTTGGGTAAGAGGCTGGGGCTGGGACAAAGGTTGGGTAAGAGGCTGGGGCTGGGACAAAGGTTGGGTAAGAGGCTGGGGCAAAGGTTGGGTAAGAGCCTGGGACAAAGGTTGGGTAAGAGCCTGGGACAAAGGTTGGGTAAGAGGATGGGACAAAGGTTGGGTAAGAGGCTGGGTCTGGGACAAAGGTTGGGTAAGAGGATGGGACAAAGGTTGGGTAAGAGGATGGGGATGGGACAAAGGTTGGGTAAGAGGCTGGGGCTGGGACAAAGGTTGGGTAAGAGGCTGGGGCAAAGGTTGGGTAAGAGCCTGGGACAAAGGTTGGGTAAGAGCCTGGGACAAAGGTTGGGTAAGAGGATGGGACAAAGGTTGGGTAAGAGGCTGGGTCTGGGACAAAGGTTGGGTAAGAGGATGGGGATGGGACAAAGGTTGGGTAAGAGGCTGGGGCTGGGACAAAGGTTGGGTAAGAGGCTGGGGCTGGGACAAAGGTTGGGTAAGAGCCTGGGACAAAGGTTGGGTAAGAGCCTGGGACAAAGGTTGGGTAAGCGGATGGGGCAAAGGTTGGGTAAGAGGATGGGGCTGGGACAAAGGTTGGGTAAGAGGATGGGTCTGGGACAAAGATGGTATAAGAGGCAGGGGCTGGGGCTGGGTCAAAGCTCGGATAAGAGGCTGGGGCTGGGGCGGGGACAAAGATTGGATAAGAGGCTGGGGCTGGGTCAAAGATTGGATAAGAGGCTGGGGCTGGGTCAAAGATTGGATAAGAGGCTGGGGCTGGGGCTGGGACAAAGATTGGATAAGAGGCTGGGGCTGGGACAAAGATTGTATAAGAGGCTGGGTGGTTGGGTAAGAGGCTGGGACCGAACCACTGCCTGTTCACCCCGCTATCATCCAGAAGGCGAGGTCAGTACAGGTGCATCAAAGCTGGGACCGAGAGACTGAAAAACAGCTTCTATCTCAAGGCCATCAGACTGTTAAACAGCCACCACTAACACTGAGTGGCTGCTGCCAACACACTGTCATTGACACTGACCCAACTCCAGCCATTTTAATAATGGGAATTGATGGGAAATGATGTAAATATATCACTAGCCACTTTAAACAATGCTACCTTATATAATGTTACTTACCCTACATTATTCATCTCATATGCATATGTATATACTGTACTCTACATCATCGACTGCATCCTTATGTAACACATGTATCACTAGCCACTTTAACTATGCCACTTTGTTTACTTTGTCTACACACTCATCTCATATGTATATACTGTACTCGATACCATCTACTGTATGCTGCTCTGTACCATCACTCATTCATATATCCTTATGTACATGTTCCTTATCCCCTTACACTGTGTATAAGACAGTAGTTTTGGAATTGTTAGTTAGATTACTTGTTGGTTATCACTGCATTGTCGGAACTAGAAGCACAAGCATTTCGCTACACTCGCATTAACATCTGCTAACCATGTGTATGTGACAAATAAAATTTGATTTGATTTGTAAGAGGCTGGGGCTGGGACATAGGTTGGATAAGAGTCTGGGGCTGGGACAAAGTTTGGGTAAGAGTCTGGGTCTGGGACAAAGGTTGGGTAAGAGGCTGGGGTTGGGGCAAAGATTGGATGAGAGGCTGGGGTTGGGGCTGGGGCAGAGGCTGGAGAAAAGGTTTGAGCTGAGGCTAGGGATGGGGAAGAGGCTGGGGCAGGAGCTGATGCTGAGGCTGGGGTAGAGGCCGGGGCTGAGTTATTTTCTGCACCGTTGCAGCATGGTGGCCCCATCCCCACAGTTGCAACACCATGCCGCAACGGTGCAGAAAATAATTAGGTTTATTTTCAAGTAATGGTCTATTGCTCAGAGCGGGACTATTGACAAGTGCAGGCCAGCAAGCTACTTTATCACCCTCCACATGAAAGGGACTTCCTCACCGCCCCCAAAATGAACAGAGTGAGGAGTAGAGGAGGGAGAGAGAGGGTACCGAGTAAGAACTGCCCAATACAAACTGGCCAGCTCTTTGAGAGAGAGAGAGAGAGAGAGAGAGAGAGAGAGAGAGAGAGAGAGAGAGAGAGAGAGAGAGAGAGAGAGAGAAGAGAGAGAGAGAGAGAGAGAATACTCAGAATAGCCATGAACCCAAAAAGTGAACCACTAGGTGGAATGACATAATGTCTTTATACATCCACTGCAGCATCACTTACATGCTGACCGGGAAAGTACTGTAGACATGGAACTGAACATTAGCTGAAGAACACTGGTATTTTAACAACAGTATTTAAAATCAGTTTTTATAAGTAAACTGCAGACAACAAGCACCTGTTGAGGTAGACATTTGATTTGCAGGTACAACCTTTGCAGAAGTAATTACTTATCACGCGTTTCAGTAAATGTAAATCGGAAATACTTTATCACATGTACGGTGTCCATATTAGGAACGCCTCAGTCTCAGAAATACAGTTCAATCTCAAGATGAATATTCAGTGTTAAACATTGGCAGTGCATGCGGTGGGTATCCCCCATTCAACGGGAAGGGATTTGAACACCTGGAAAGAGTGCTGTATAGAATCCATTACCACATTATCGTTATTAACATGAATCCATGCTTATGGGTCTCTCCTGCTGTTTGCGTACACACACATTACAGCCCTGTTTATTGTCATCAGTCAGTTTCCTCTCCTTCTGACGTTGTATCTGGCAGCTCCAATGGCTGAGTGAACCACAGCCCAGCAGACGGGCCCAGCCAAGGCTGCAATGCAGTGGTCCTGGCTTTTAACTGGCTGATTAAGTCATGCCTCTGGGTCTCGGAGACATCGTGAGACCCAGTGATTTCTCCCTGACCTGGGTTCAAATAGTATTTGTAATATTTTTCGCGTTTGCTGTAGTCGGACTAGAGTGTCAATTTGGTGGGATGTGCAGTTTTACGGCACTTTCCTATTGGTTTCATTGTGCCAGGAAAGCTTGATCAAGCCCAGATTAAGTATTTGATATGATTTCAAATAGTAGTTGAACCCAGATCTACTCTCTCCCAAGCCCCTGGTGATCGAATGGAGACCAGCGAGGGGGAGCACCAGTGACGTGCATAAATCACATCACCCCACATCAAATAAAGCCCCACACTTCAAAAGCCCTGAGAAAGTCAGGGAAAGGTTCTCGCCAGGGGGGCCCGCTGTCGCAACAAAGGGTTCAGCCTACGCCCCCTGACTCCAAAACGGTCTTCTTGTAAAACACATATGTTATATTTATGTGAGTGCTTTCCTTGTAAAATGTTGTAAAGTTATAAAGGTTTGTAATGGAGGTGCAGTGACAGATCCAAAATGGAGATCTTGTGATGACTATGGATCGTTGTAAAGCTGGAGGTCACACGCGTTTGAACGTAGAGGAGAGGACAGAGAAAAGCACAGGTCTATCATTTATGGGACGGAGACTTCACTCTCTTAGTTGGACAAACAAGGTGCCTGCCTATGCAGGGTTTGCCTGTCTTTGTGTGTGTTTGTGCGTGTTTCTGTGCTGCGTGTGGGCGTGTGTGTGTGTGTGGTGTGCATGCTGGTGGGTGTATACACCCTGGTTTATCTGTTATACATCTGGTCCTCAGTTTCCCGGGTTTTGGTAATCCCATGCCACTGGGGATATAGCGAGTTGGGATTAAATACATAAATTGGGAATAATCCCCAGTTCATGGATACGTTGGAGACGTTATAAAGCCTGTCTATATGAATTGGGTCAACTGCCAAGAAGAGGTGATTAAGGTTTATTTGTTGGTACACACACACACACACACACACACACACACACACACACACACACACACACACACACACACACACACACACACACACACACACACACACACACACACACACACACACACACACACACACACACACACACACACACACACCACACACACACACACACACACACACACACACACACACACACACACACACACACACACACACACACACACACACACAATGTTTGTCACACACACACACACACACACACACAGAGCACACACACACACACACACACACACACACAGAGCCATTACACACACACACACACACACACACACACACACACACACACACACACACACACACACACACACACACAGAGCCATTACACACACACACACACACACACACACACACACACACACACACACACACACACACACACACACACACACACACACACACACACACACACACACACACACACACACACACACACACACAGACACAACACACACACACACACACACACACACACACACACACACACACACACACACACACACACACACACACACACACACACACACACACACACACACACACACACACACACACACACACACACACACACACACACACACACACACACACACACACACACACACACAGAGCCATTACAAACACACACATTCAATCAAACCACAATGTTTGTCATGGTGCACTTGACATTTAAAGGTATTGTATTCAATAGGTGTTTACCATGAATTCATTCTCTGCCAACGTCGGAGAAGTTGCCTTTAAAAGTCAAATGCGATGTGGTTAGTTTGAATCTCGGCCTCAGTTTACACAATTCATGCATGCTAACTGTACACGTCAACTAGGATGTCAACACACCATGAGAACCCACCCAACACCGTCTACATCCAGCTCCACACCCACTCACCCAGCGTAGTGAGAGAGCGAGTGAGGTCAGTGTTTGGCTCGTCACACTGTGGGTACCTGACCATGGTTAGCTGTCAGGCAAGCAGCAAACGCACAGCTAGGCCCCAGAGACTCTCCCAGTCACAGGCCTTTCCCTGCCGCCCTGCCCACTTTCCACTAGACTGACTACAGCAGCAGTAATAATACAGCAAGACCTCGCCAGCAGGGTCAGCGTCTCACACGCTAAACAGAGACTCACAATGCCGCATTGTGCTCCGTGCTACTTTAACGGGCGCGTGTCCTAATGTGGACACCTTACATATGGACAGGTACAGTGATCCACGGTGGATGTGGATAGTGGATGTATGTCAGCATAGGTGATTTAGAACTGCAATGGTCAAATGTCACTATTTGAACATGTTTTAGTTAGACTGTGTTGGTGTGTGGAAGTAGAGGAGAGATGAAGTACAACTATCTCATCCTAGTTGCCTCAAGGCTCTTTGCTACACTAGGAGCTGAAAGGACTAAGTCCAGTTGAGTTAGTCAAGTTGCCACTCTATAGTTCACAGTGAGTCCCCCCCCATGTTACTATCAGAGTGGAGGCCAGATGGGTGATGGGTATACTCATCTAGTAATGACCTCTTTCTCATTGACAAAGCAAGGTTTTCTGAAAAAGTCACTTTTTAATGCCCAGAAGTGTGTATGGGAATGAAGGAGAGGTGGGTGTTTCGTTTTTAATGCCCAGAAGTGTGTATGGGAATGAAGGAGAGGTGGGTGATTCGTTTTTAATGCCCAGAAGTGTGTATGGGAATGAAGGAGAGGTGGGTGATTCGTTTTTAATGCCCAGAAGTGTGTATGGGAATGAAGGAGAGGTGGGTGTTTCGTTTTTAATGCCCAGAAGTGTGTATGGGAATGAAGGAGAGGTGGGTGATTCGTTTTTAATGCCCAGAAGTGTGTATGGGAATGAAGGAGAGGTGGGTGTTTCGTTTTTAATGCCCAGAAGTGTGTATGGGAATGAAGGAGAGGTGGGTGTTTCATTTTTAATGCCCAGAAGTGTGTATGGGAATGAAGGAGAGGTGGGTGATTCGTTTTTAATGCCCAGAAGTGTGTATGGGAATGAAGGAGAGGTGGGTGATTCGTTTTTAATGCCCAGAAGTGTGTATGGGAATGAAGGTGGGTTCCACCCCTTTTCACAGATGTATACTGTTTTAGTGGTTGTTGTTCTGAACCCACAGCCCCCAAGTCATTGTGACGTTGTGAAGTTCACCACCCCTCCCCTAACATTTGGGTGTTTTCAGTTTTTCAGTGCAAATGCAATCTCCCTGAAGAACTTTGCTAGGTAATGAAGGAGAGGTTTTGGGTGCATTCGGCCAATGCCCAGAAGCTGTGCATCATGGGAATTGAAACTGAGAAAGCTGGGTGGGATTATAATTTTCCTCAATGCCCAATATGTGTGTATGGGAATGAAGGAGAGGTGGGTGTTTCGTTTTTAATGCCCAGAAGTGTGTATGGGAATGAAGGAGAGGTGGGTGATTCCTTTTAATGCCCATTTTGTGATGAGTGAGTGTGTTGTTGGAAATGAATAAGCCCATGGGTTTCGTTTTTTGCCCAAAATCAGTATGGGAATGAAGGAAGGTGGTCAGTTTGTTTTCCCAGAAGTGTGTATGGGAATGAAGGAGAAGTGGGTGGGTTTTTAATGCCCAGAAGTGTGTTGGGAATGAAGGAGAGGTGGGTGATTCGTTTTTAATGCCCAGAAGTGTGTATGGGAATGAAGGAGAGGTGGGTGATTCGTTTTTAATGCCCAGAAGTGTATGGGAATGAAGGAGAGGTGGGTGATTCGTTTTTAATGCCCAGAAGTGTGTATGGGAATGAAGGAGAGGTGGGTGATTCGTTTTTAATGCCCAGAAGTGTGTATGGGAATGAAGGAGAGGTGGGTGTTTCGTTTTTAATGCCCAGAAGTGTGTATGGGAATGAAGGAGAGGTGGGTGATTCGTTTTTAATGCCCAGAAGTGTGTATGGGAATGAAGGAGAGGTGGGTGTTTCGTTTTTAATGCCCAGAAGTGTGTATGGGAAGTATTTTGGGTTCCAAGGAGAACCCTTTTCACAGATGTATACTGTTTTAGTGGTTGTTGTTCTGAACCCACAGCCCCCAAGTCATTGTGACGTTGTGAAGTTCACCACACCCCTCCCCTAACATTTCATTAACACTTGTTTTACATGATCATCAATATTCAGTATTTACCTCAGTGCAAATGCAATCTCCCTGAAGAGGTTTGACTTTGCTAGGTAATAGGACAGAGAGGTAAGCTTTTGCACGAGTGCATGGCGGCCATCGTCGTCGAGTGAGCTGGGCATCATTGGGCGAGTCATTGAAACTGGAAAGCTTTTTCGGGATTATAATTTCCTCCTCATATTGTACAATATGTGTCTCCACACTCCTAGGCCAGGAATGGGCCACTTTGAGGGGGTGGGAGCCACCAAACATCTGAACTCATCATGAGGGGCAGAAGCGGCTCGCGGGTCTGCGTATCCACATCCATACCCACACATGCGATCAGAGCCAGCCCTCGCCTTTTGGGGGCCAAACGTGACATTTTGTGATGAGTGAGTGTGTTGTTGCAGAAATAAATAAGCCCATGCTAAAACAATCAAACTATTTTTGCTACAAAATCAGTATGTTAGGAATTCCGACATGTGAAATATGAAAGTCAGTTTGTTTTCAAGGGGGGGGGGACATTTTTCACTTTAAGCACCTGCCCCCTGAAAGTTGTGTGACAGCCCCGCTCAGAAAGCTCTCCCAGCTGGTTGTTGTGGATAATGGCTATGCAGGGGCCTCTGGGCCAGCAGGATCAGCATTCATGAAGCATCCAATGCCTTCCTGCTTAAATGTTCTCTGCTGAGTTCTCACCATAAATTTGCTCTGAGAACAGTGACTTTCGATGGTTTTACGATGCAATGCAATGGTGTGTGTGTGTGTGTGTGTGTGTGTGTGTGTGTGTGTGTGTGTGTGTGTGTGTGTGTGTGTGTGTGTGTGTGTGTGTGTGTGTGTGTGTGTGTGTGTGTGTGTGTGTGTGTGTGTGTGTGTGTGTGTGTGTGTGTGTGTGTGTGTGTGTGTGTGTGTGTGCGTGTGCGTGTGTGTGTGTCGATGTGCATGTGACTTGCATAAGCATGTTGGCCCACATATGCTGGGAAGAAAGCACTCTGACTGGCACTGTATGTCGCTCGGAAATTTCTGAAGAAACGTCTGACCTTTTCATTTGGATGGACATATCACCATAAATGAACTACAAACTGAGGGGACATTTCATTCCAGATCAACTGGAAACTGTCAGTTGTTTTCTAATGCCTGACCTTTGAAAGCAGATACAACATTAGTTACTTCTACCCTGCAAGGGGAATGGGACTTTTATTCTCCTTCAGTGTAGCAGGGTAAGCAGTTGTGGAAAAAGTACCCAATTGCCATACTTGAGTAAAAGTAAAATCAAACAAGTAAAAGTGAGTCACCCAGTAAAGTACTAGTTGAGTAAAAGTCTAAAAGTATTTGGTTTTAAATATACTTAAGTATCAAAAGTAAATGTAATTGCAAAAATATACTTAAGTATCAAAAGTAAAAAATAATTTCAAATTCCTTATATTAAGCAAACCAATATGCACTATTAGCTTTTTAACAATTATTTACAGAGAGCCAGGGGCACACTCCAACAGTAGGGAAGACCAGGGATGTTGCCTGATAAGTGTGTGAATGTACCTGTCATGCTAAGCATTCAAAGTCTAACGAATACTTTTGGGTGTCAGGGAAAATGGATGGAGTAAAAAGTACATAATTGCCCTTGGGAATGTAATGAAGTAAAATGATTTTTACCTAAGTACTTTAGACCACTGAGGGTAAGTCTGTCTCAGCCACAGAGAAGAGGGGACCATGCAGGGACAGACTGTGGTTGTTGAGAGAGAAGTACTGGAACTCCAGAGATACAGTACCAAGAGGAGAGTGTCAGCAAGGCCCTTCACCTGGTCAAGGGGAACACACCACACCACAGTATCAGCACACAGCTCCAGAGATACAGTACCAAGAGGAGAGTGTCAGCAAGGCCCTTCACCTGGTCAAGGGGAACACACCACACCACAGTATCAGCACACAGCTCCAGAGATACAGTACCAAGAGGAGAGTGTCAGCAAGGCCCTTCACCTGGTCAAGGGGAACACACCACACCACAGTATCAGCACACAGCTCCAGAGATACAGTACCAAGAGGAGAGTGTCAGCAAGGCCCTTCACCTGGTCAAGGGGAACACACCACACCACAGTATCAGCACACAGCTCCAGAGATACAGTACCAAGAGGAGAGTGTCAGCAAGGCCCTTCACCTGGTCAAGGGGAACACACCACACCACAGTATCAGCACACAGCTCCAGAGATACAGTACCAAGAGGAGAGTGTCAGCAAGGCCCTTCACCTGGTCAAGGGGAACACACCACACCACAGTATCAGCACACAGCTCCAGAGATACAGTACCAAGAGGAGATTGTCAGCAAGGCCCTTCACCTGGTCAAGGGGAACACACCACACCACAGTATCAGCACACAGCTCCAGAGATACAGTACCAAGAGGAGAGTGTCAGCAAGGCCCTTCACCTGGTCAAGGGGAACACACCACACCACAGTATCAGCACACAGCTCCAGAGATACAGTACCAAGAGGAGAGTGTCAGCAAGGCCCTTCACCTGGTCAAGGGGAACACACCACACCACAGTATCAGCACACAGCTCCAGAGATACAGTACCAAGAGGAGAGTGTCAGCAAGGCCCTTCACCTGGTCAAGGGGAACACACCACACCACAGTATCAGCACACAGCTCCAGAGATACAGTACCAAGAGGAGATTGTCAGCAAGGCCCTTCACCTGGTCAAGGGGAACACACCACACCACAGTATCAGCACACAGCTCCAGAGATACAGTACCAAGAGGAGAGTGTCAGCAAGGCCCTTCACCTGGTCAAGGGGAACACACCACACCACAGTATCAGCACACAGCTCCAGAGATACAGTACCAAGAGGAGAGTGTCAGCAAGGCCCTTCACCTGGTCAAGGGGAACACACCACACCACAGTATCAGCACACAGCTCCAGAGATACAGTACCAAGAGGAGAGTGTCAGCAAGGCCCTTCACCTGGTCAAGGGGAACACACCACACCACAGTATCAGCACACAGCTCCAGAGATACAGTACCAAGAGGAGAGTGTCAGCAAGGCCCTTCACCTGGTCAAGGGGAACACACCACACCACAGTATCAGCACACAGCTCCAGAGATACAGTACCAAGGAGAGTGTCAGCAAGGCCCTTCACCTGGTCAAGGGGAACACACCACACCACAGTATCAGCACACAGCTCCAGAGATACAGTACCAAGAGGAGAGTGTCAGCAAGGCCCTTCACCTGGTCAAGGGGAACACACCACACCACAGTATCAGCACACAGCTCCAGAGATACAGTACCAAGAGGAGAGTGTCAGCAAGGCCCTTCACCTGGTCAAGGGGAACACACCACACCACAGTATCAGCACACAGCAGCTCCAGAGATACAGTACCAAGAGGAGAGTGTCAGCAAGGCCCTTCACCTGGTCAAGGGGAACACACCAGACCACAGTATCAGCACACAGCTCCAGAGAAAAGGGAACATGAACGCCACAAATGCTACTTCCAAACGTCACACAATGGCAAAGTCCCTCCTCACTGTGAATGGTTGACTGTGGTACTTATTATTGGAGCCAAAGCACAGAAAGATCATCTGTCCGCACATTTTAATTCACAGGAAATAAAGATAAATCAATGTAAATGCTGAATTCAATTTCAAAATCACACTTTAGGAATGTGACCAAAATAGCTTTTTACCACCTGAGGAACATTGCCAAAGTGCAGCCGTTTCCATCTCAGGCTGATACACCACAGGAGGTTGGTGGCACATTCATTTGGGAGGACTGGCTTGTGGTAATGGCTGGAGCGGAATTGGGTGGAACGGTATCAAATACATCAAACACATGGTTTCCATGGTGCCATTCCATTTGCTCCGTTCCAGCCATTATTATGAGCCGTCCTCCCCTCAGCAGCCTCCCTGTGATACAGAGAGAATCATCCATGCTTTTACTACAAGAAGGCTTGACTACTGTAATGCTCTCCTGTCTGGTCTACCCAATAAAACCATTGTTCAACTGCAAAACAGGCAGGATTCTGCAGCACGGGGACTGACCAGGACCAGACAGAGAACGCATCTTACACCGGTTTAAAGTCTCTGAACTGGCTGCCTTGGATTTAGAACAAATCTGTGAAAAATAATATCACGTTTTTAAATCAATCCATGATTGTGCTCCCCACTACATACAGTATCAGACATGCATTCAGTTATGTACCACGAGGTCCTTCAGGTCCTCTGGCGCTGGTCTTTACATTTTCTTTTTTAAATTTAACCAGGCAAGTCAGTTAAGAAGAAATTCTTATTTCACAATGACAGGCTACCCTGGCTAAACGCTTCCCTAACCCAGACGACGCTGCCTTATAGGACTCCCGGTCACAGCCGGTTGTGATACAGCCTGAGATCAAACCAGGGTCTGTAGTGACACCTCTAGCACTGAGATGCAGTGCCTTAGACTGCTTCGCCACTCAGACAAGAGGAATGGATGGCAGCCTGTATTTACTATGCCCCCAGCCTCTGGAATAGCCTCTGGAATAGCCTGCTAAGACTGAAGACACAGTTACAGTAGTTAGTGATCAGCCCTGTTAACATCCTCCCCATGAGACAGACAGGGAAGTGAAACTGTACACCCGACCGCACTCCGTCCCAGCGTTGACAGTGATGTCACACTATGCAGTCTCATGGAGTGTGCTCTCCATGATCACACAGAAGAAGGTCATTGAACCCTCGAAGTAGAAACGTGACTTTGTGCTGAAATCATTGTGACGTCGTGCTGACATTTCATTTCTGACACGCATCACTTCTTCTACTGTGCTGACCTAATAGCAGAATACAAGGGGAATAACAGGGAATTCCCAACATGATTTCTAGAGTCAAAATCATTGTTCACAATGCAGGCCTTAAAGCTCAAACTAGTTTTATATTGGATACTGTCCAAATAGCAATTTACAAATGACCAAATCGGATTTGTGTGGTTTGAGACAGCAGTCATTTGCTGACATGGCTACACTAGTTGTCATAGTAATGGCAGTGGTGTCAGCTGATTGGTGGTGGTGCTCCTGCTTCCTATCATTCAGAAGTTATGTAGCAAGCTAAGGTGACAACAATGTCTGCTACGGACATTTCCCAGTTGCTTTGAATGTTCAATATCCCAGTGTAAGAACACCTATAAAGTCTCAAAGAATAAGTTGATCCAACTTTCAAAACTAGTCCTTTTTGTCCACAGCAGTCAACTAGATGGCTATGTTGCTATTTGGCTTTCTATCACGTTCACTAATTGATTGCCAACAATTAACAAGCTAGTTAGCTACCACATCATGTTCTTGTCAAACTGTAAACATAGCAGCTGGCAAGCAACAAGTTATGTCAAATAACAGTATATAATCTGATTTGGCCGTTCAGACACAAGTCGCATGGCCAGGAATCAGATTTGTATCCTACGAGGGTGGTTTGAAACATCCGATACGATGTGTCTTTTGGCTGTTCAGACTGCAGGAAAAAGAAAATATTTAAATCAGAAATGCAACAAAAAATTGCATTTGAGTCACTGGCAATGTGAACCAGAGGATCTAAGAGTGTCTTGTTCAATATCCTGATGACGTCAAATGCTGAGTGAAATTAATTCAGTAACAGTATAACAATATTTTAAAAAGAGTGATAAGTTTTATATTGTGTTTACTATGACTGTGATGTGTGGTTGTCTCAAATTAATTCAGTAACAGAATAACAATATTTAAAAAGACAACTCAGTCTTCTTCCCAGCATAAAAAAAGTTGATAAGTTTTATATCGAGGAAAAATGTGTTTACTATGACTGTGATGTGTGGTTGTCTCAACTAGCTATCTTGAGATGAATGTACTAACTGTGATGTGTGGTTGTCTCAACTAGCTATCTGAAGATGAATGCACTAACTGTGATGTGTGGTTGTCTCAACTAGCTATCTGAAGATGAATGCACTAACTGTGATGTGTGGTTGTCTCAACTAGCTATCTTAAGATGAATGTACTAACTGTGATGTGTGGTTGTCTCAACTAGCTATCTTAAGATGAATGTACTAAGTCGTTCTGGATAAGAGCTTCTGCTAAATGACAAACATGTTCCTGTGAAATATAATATGTCTACCAACAGCATTAGGATAATGAATCCAATCATGTGGTTAAAGGATGTAACAATAGGGGAAACCCTCCTTCCTGTTGTAACACCTTGTTGTACAGTACACTCTGCACCGCTGAAGACCCTAGTTGAGATGATTCCAAATCCAATCACCAAATACAACCATTTTTCGCTTTTTATTACTTTCATGGAGAGAAAAAGGGAAATGGACACGAAACAGATGGAAAATAACTCTCTTTGTCTCGACTACAATATCTAAAATGGGCCTAATTGGTGTTCTTGGACACTGGTTACAGTCGCTGCATGTGTGAACATTATACATTTCTCTGCACCCGCCCTGGCTGTCGTCAATGACTACGGTTGGCAGATGAACCTGTTTTCTGCCCAGGCACGCTCTGCAGGGCTCTACGGAAACACAAACCATCTGGGGAGGCCCTGGATCCTTAAGACACCCTACAACACCCTTATGTCATCTACGTCCCCCGACCCACGTGTTCTCTCTCTCTCTCTCTCTCTCTCTCTCTCTCTCTCTCTCTCTCTCTCTCTCTCTCTCTCTCTCTCTCTCTCTCTCTTCTCTCTCTCTCGCTCCCCCTCTCTCTTGCTCTCTCTCCTGCTCGTCTCCCTCTCTCTCTCTCTCTCTCTCTCTTCTTGCTCTCTCTCTCTCTGCGCTCTCTCTCTCTCTCTTGCTCTCTCTCTTGCTCTCTCTCTCTCTCTCTCTCTCTCTCTCTCTCTTGCTCTCTCTCTCTCTCTTGCTCTCTCTCTCTCTTGACCCATCTGTCTCTCTCTCTCTCTCTCTCTCTCTCTCTGTCTCTCTCTCTCTCTCTCTGTCTCTCTCTCTCTCTCTCTCTTGTCTCTCTCTCTCTCTCTCTCTCTCTCTCTCTCTCTCTCTCTCTCTTGCTCACAGTTACAGAAAAACTTCAACCAATGTGAGAGCAGCAGCAGCAGAAATCCTGCACCACTCTGCCAGAACCGAAGCTAACTTTCCAATAGCATTATTCCTGGATGCAATGGAACCCAAGTCTCAAGTTGGAGATCAGTTTCCACTTTCCAGCCTCCATATAATTGAACAAATTGCTTTGAATCAGATTAACTGGGATGGTCTGGTCTTTGTTAGATGGACTTGGGGCAAGTACAGGATCAGTCCTGAGCTCTGCCTCAAATGATGACAAACTGCATGGATTCTAGAGGTAATGCTTACTCCCTGAGAGGGCCTGCCGTCATTACTCACCTACAGTACAGTACTAACGTACTACAGGCCCTGCTGCCTTTCTGCCTGCTATCTCACTACAGGCCCTACTGCCTTTCTGCCTGATAACTTACTACAGGCCCTACTGCCTTTCTGCCTGATAACTTACTACAGGCCCTACTGCCTTTCTGCCTGATAACTTACTACAGGCCCTACTGCCTTTCTGCCTGATAACTTACTACAGGCCCTACTGCCTTTCTGCCTGATAACTTACTACAGGCCCTACTGCCTTTCTGCCTGATAACTTACTACAGGCCCTGCTGCCTTTCTGCCTGATAACTTTTCTGCCTGATAACGTACTACAGGCCCTGCTGCCTTTCTGCCTGATAACTTACTACAGGCCCTACTGCCTTTCTGCCTGATTTTAACAGGCCCTTGCTTTCAGGCCCTACTGCCTTTCTGCCTGATAACTTACTACAGGCCCTACTGCCTTTCTGCCTGAACAACTTACTACAGGCCCTACTGCCTATCTGCCTGATAACTTACTACAGGCCCTACTGCCTTTCTGCCTGATAACTTACTACAGGCCCTACTGCCTTTCTGCCTGATAACTTACTACAGGCCCTACTGCCTTTCTGCCTGCTATAACAGGCCCTACTACTACAGGCCCTACTGCCTTTCTGCCTGATAACTTACTACAGGCAGGCACTGCCTTTCTGCTGCCTGATAACTTACTACAGGCCCTGCTGCCTGCCTGCCTGATAACTTACTACAGGCCCTGTTGCCTGCCTGCCTGCTAACTTACTACAGGCCCTGCTGCATGCCTGCCTGCTTGCTAACTTACTACAGGCCTGCTCTACTGCTGCCTGCCTGCCTGCTTGCTAACTTACTACAGGCCCTATGCTGCCTGCTTGCTAACTCTGCCTGATGCCTGCCTGCTTGAACTTACTACAGGCCCTACTGCCTTTCTGCCTGATAACTTACTACAGGCCCTGCTGCCTTTCTGCCTGATAACTTACTACAGGCCCTACTGACTTTCTGCCTGATAACTTACTACAGGCCCTGCAGCCTGCCTGCCTGCCTGATAACTGCTTGCTAACTTACTACAGGCCCTGCTGCATGCCTGCCTGCCCTAACTTACTACAGGCCCTGCTGCATGCCTGATACTACAGGCCCTGCTGCCTGCTAACTACTACAGGCCCTGCCGCCCTGCCTGCCTGCCTGCCTGAAATTACTACAGGCCCTGTTGCCTGCCTGCTAACTACTACAGGCACTGCTCCCTGCCTGCTAACTTACTACAGGCCCTTGCCTCCTGCCTGATAACTTACTACAGGCCCTGCCGCCTGCCACCTGCCTGCCTACTACAGGCCCTTGCCTCTGGCCTGATAACTTACTACAGGCCCTGCCACCTGCCTGCCTTACTACTGCCTGCCTGCTAACTGGCCTGATGCCTGCTAACTTACTACAGGCCCTACTGCCTTAACTCTGGCCCTGATGCCTGCTAACTTACTACAGGCCCTGCCGCCTGCCTGCTAACTTACTACAGGCCCTGCCGCCTGCCACCTGCCTGCTAACTTACTACAGGCCCTGCCACCTGCCTGCTAACTTACTACAGGCCCTGCCACCTGCCTGCTAACTTACTACAGGCCCTGCCGCCTTACTAACTTACTACAGGCCCTGCTGCCTGCCTTCCTGCCTGCTTGCTAACTTACTACAGGCCCTGCTGCCTGCTTGCTAACTCTGCCTGATATTACAGGCCCTGCTGCCTGCCTTCCTGCCTGCTTGCTAACTTACTACAGGCCCTGCCTGCCTGCTTGCTAACTTACTACAGGCCCTGCTATCTGCCTGTTAATTTACTGCCTGCTAACTTATTACAGGCCCTTCTGCCTGCTTGCTAACTTGCTAACTTATTACAGGCCCTGCCTGCCTGCTTGCTAACTTACTGCCCTGATCTGCCTGTTAATTTACTACAGGCCCTGCTGCCTGCTTGCTAACTTATTACAGGCCCTGCTGCCTGCTTGCTAACTACTACAGTCCTTGTTGCCTGCCAGCCTGCTAACTTACTACAGGCCCTGCTGCCTGCCTGCCTGCTAACTTACTACAGACCCTGCTGCCTGCCTGCTAACACTACAGACCCTGCTGCCTGCCTGCCTGCTTGCTAACTGGCCCTGCCATCTGCCTGTTAATTTACTCTGCCCTGCTGCCTGCTTGCTAGGCCCTGCTGCCTGCCTGCCTGCTTGCTAACTTACTACAGGCCCTGTTGCCTGCCAGCCTGCTAACTTATTACAGGCCCTGCTGCCTGCCTGCCTGACTACAGGCCCTGTTACCTGCCTGCCTGCTTTCTAACTTACTACAGGCCCTGCTGCCTGCCTGCCTAACTTACTACAGGCCCTGCTGCCTGCCTGCTTTCTAACTTACTACAGGCCCTGCTGCCTGCCTGCTGCTAACTTACTACAGGCCCTGCTGCCTGCCTGCTTTCTAACTTACTACAGGCCCTGTTACCTGCCTGCCTGCTTGCTAACTTACTACAGGCCCTGTTACCTGCCTGCCTGCTTGCTAACTTACTACAGGCCCTGCCACCTGCCTGCTTCTTACTACAGGCTGCCGCCTGCCTGCTAACTTACTACAGGCCCTGCTGCCTGCCTTCCTGCCTGCTTGCTAACTTACTGCAGGCTGCTGCCTGCTTACTAACTTACAGGCCCTGCTGCCTGCTTGCTAACTTATTACAGGCCCTGCTGCCTGCCTTCCTGCCTGCTTGCTAACTTACTACAGGCCCTGCCTGCCTGCTTGCTAACTTACTACAGGCCCTGCTATCTGCCTGATAATTTACTACAGGCCCTGCTGCCTGCTTGCTAACTTATTACAGGCCCTTCTGCCTGCTTGCTAACTTATTACAGGCCCTGCCTGCCTGCTTGCTAACTTTTACAGGCCCTGCCTGCCTGCTTGCTAACTTACTACAGGCCCTGCTATCTGCCTGTTAATTTACTACAGGCCCTGCTGCCTGCTTGCTAACTTATTACAGGCCCTGCTGCCTGCTTGCTAACTTACTACAGTCCTTGTTGCCTGCCAGCCTGCTAACTTACTACAGGCCCTGCTGCCTGCCTGCCTGCTAACTTACTACAGGCCCTGCTGCCTTTCTGCCTGCTATTTTACTACAGGCCCTACTGCCTTTCTGCCTGCTATTTTACTACAGGCCCTACTGCCTTTCTGCCTGATAACGTACTACAGGCCCTGCTGCCTTTCTGCCTGCTATTTTACTACAGGCCCTACTGCCTTTCTGCCTGCTAACGTACTACAGGCCCTGCTGCCTTTCTGCCTGATAACTTACTACAGGCCCTGCAGCCTGCCTGCCTTCCTGCTAACTTACTACAGGCCATGTTGCCTGCCTACCTGCTAACTTACTACAGGCCCTGCTGCATGCCTGCCTGCTTGCTAACTTACTACAGGCCCTGCTGCATGCCTGCCTGCTTGCTAAATTACTACAGGCCCTGCTGCCTGCCTGCCTGCTTGCTAACTTACTACAGGCCCTGCTGCATGCCTGCCTGCTTGCTAACTTACTACAGGCCCTGCTGCATGCCTGCCTGCTTGCTAACTTACTACAGGCCCTACTGCCTTTCTGCCTGCTATTTTACTACAGGCCCTACTGCTTTCTGCCTGCTAACTTACTACAGGCCCTGCTGCCTTTCTGCCTGATAACTTACTACAGGCCCTACTGACTTTCTGCCTGATAACTTACTACAGGCCCTGCAGCCTGCCTGCCTTCCTGCTAACTTACTACAGGCCATGTTGCCTGCCTACCTGCTTGCTAACTTACTACAGGCCCTGCTGCATGCCTGCCTGCTTGCTAACTTACTACAGGCCCTGCTGCATGCCTGCCTGCTTGCTAACTTACTACAGGCCCTGCTGCCTGCCTGCTAACTTACTACAGGCCCTGCCGCCTGCCTGCCTGCCTGCCTGCCTGCTAAATTACTACAGGCCCTGTTGCCTGCCTGCTAACTTACTACAGGCACTGCTCCCTGCCTGCTAACTTACTACAGGCCCTGCCGCCTGCCTGCCTGCCTGCTAACTTACTACAGGCCCTGCCGCCTGCCACCTGCCTGCTAACTTACTACAGGCCCTGCCGCCTGCCTGCTAACTTACTACAGGCCCTGCCGCCTGCCACCTGCCTGCTAACTTACTACAGGCCCTGCCACCTGCCTGCTAACTTACTACAGGCCCTGCCGCCTGCCTGCTAACTTACTACAGGCCCTGCCGCCTGCCACCTGCCTGCTAACTTACTACAGGCCCTGCCACCTGCCTGCTAACTTACTACAGGCCCTGCCACCTGCCTGCTAACTTACTACAGGCCCTGCCGCCTGCCTGCTAACTTACTACAGGCCCTGCCTGCTAACTTACTGGCCCTGCCACCTGCCTGCTAACTTACTACAGGCCCTGCCACCTGCCTGCTAACTTACTACAGGCCCTGCCGCCTGCCTGCTAACTTACTACAGGCCCTGCTGCCTGCCTTCCTGCCTGCTTGCTAACTTACTACAGGCCCTGCTGCCTGCTTGCTAACTTATTACAGGCCCTGCTGCCTGCTTGCTAACTTATTACAGGCCCTGCTGCCTGCCTTCCTGCCTGCTTGCTAACTTACTACAGGCCCTGCCTGCCTGCTTGCTAACTTACTACAGGCCCTGCTATCTGCCTGTTAATTTACTACAGGCCCTGCTGCCTGCTTGCTAACTTATTACAGGCCCTTCTGCCTGCTTGCTAACTTATTACAGGCCCTGCCTGCCTGCTTGCTAACTTATTACAGGCCCTGCCTGCCTGCTTGCTAACTTACTACAGGCCCTGCTATCTGCCTGTTAATTTACTACAGGCCCTGCTGCCTGCTTGCTAACTTATTACAGGCCCTGCTGCCTGCTTGCTAACTTACTACAGTCCTTGTTGCCTGCCAGCCTGCTAACTTACTACAGGCCCTGCTGCCTGCCTGCCTGCTAACTTACTACAGACCCTGCTGCCTGCCTGCTAACTTACTACAGACCCTGCTGCCTGCCTGCCTGCTTGCTAACTTACTACAGGCCCTGCCATCTGCCTGTTAATTTACTACAGGCCCTGCTGCCTACTTGCTAACTTACTACAGGCCCTGCTGCCTGCCTGCCTGCTTGCTAACTTACTACAGGCCCTGTTGCCTGCCAGCCTGCTAACTTATTACAGGCCCTGCTGCCTGCCTGCTTTCTAACTTACTACAGGCCCTGTTACCTGCCTGCCTGCTTTCTAACTTACTACAGGCCCTGCTGCCTGCCTGCTTTCTAACTTACTACAGGCCCTGCTGCCTGCCTGCTTTCTATCTTACTACAGGCCCTGCTGCCTGCCTGCTTTCTAACTTACTACAGGCCCTGCTGCCTGCCTGCTTTCTAACTTACTACAGGCCCTGTTACCTGCCTGCCTGCTTGCTAACTTACTACAGGCCCTGTTACCTGCCTGCCTGCTTGCTAACTTACTACAGGCCCTGCCACCTGCCTGCTTACTTACTACAGGCCCTGCCGCCTGCCTGCTAACTTACTACAGGCCCTGCTGCCTGCCTTCCTGCCTGCTTGCTAACTTACTACAGGCCCTGCTGCCTGCTTGCTAACTTATTACAGGCCCTGCTGCCTGCTTGCTAACTTATTACAGGCCCTGCTGCCTGCCTTCCTGCCTGCTTGCTAACTTACTACAGGCCCTGCCTGCCTGCTTGCTAACTTACTACAGGCCCTGCTATCTGCCTGTTAATTTACTACAGGCCCTGCTGCCTGCTTGCTAACTTATTACAGGCCCTTCTGCCTGCTTGCTAACTTATTACAGGCCCTGCCTGCCTGCTTGCTAACTTATTACAGGCCCTGCCTGCCTGCTTGCTAACTTACTACAGGCCCTGCTATCTGCCTGTTAATTTACTACAGGCCCTGCTGCCTGCTTGCTAACTTATTACAGGCCCTGCTGCCTGCTTGCTAACTTACTACAGTCCTTGTTGCCTGCCAGCCTGCTAACTTACTACAGGCCCTGCTGCCTGCCTGCCTGCTAACTTACTACAGACCCTGCTGCCTGCCTGCTAACTTACTACAGACCCTGCTGCCTGCCTGCCTGCTTGCTAACTTACTACAGGCCCTGCCATCTGCCTGTTAATTTACTACAGGCCCTGCTGCCTACTTGCTAACTTACTACAGGCCCTGCTGCCTGCCTGCCTGCTTGCTAACTTACTACAGGCCCTGTTGCCTGCCAGCCTGCTAACTTATTACAGGCCCTGCTGCCTGCTTGCTAACTTAATACAGGCCCTGCTGCCTGCCTGCTTTCTAACTTACTACAGGCCCTGTTACCTGCCTGCCTGCTTTCTAACTTACTACAGGCCCTGCTGCCTGCCTGCTTTCTAACTTACTACAGGCCCTGCTGCCTGCCTGCTTTCTATCTTACTACAGGCCCTGCTGCCTGCCTGCTTTCTAACTTACTACAGGCCCTGCTGCCTGCCTGCTTTCTAACTTACTACAGGCCCTGCTGCCTGCCTGCTTTCTATCTTACTACAGGCCCTGCTGCCTGCCTGCTTTCTAACTTACTACAGGCCCTGCTGCCTGCCTGCTTTCTAACTTACTACAGGCCCTGTTACCTGCCTGCCTGCTTTCTAACTTACTACAGGCCCTGCTGCCTGCCTGCTTTCTAACTTACTACAGGCCCTGCTGCCTGCCTGCTTTCTATCTTACTACAGGCCCTGCTGCCTGCCTGCTTTCTAACTTACTACAGGCCCTGCTGCCTGCCTGCTTTCTATCTTACTACAGGCCCTGCTGCCTGCCTGCTTTCTAACTTACTACAGGCCCTGCTGCCTGCCTGCTTTCTAACTTACTACAGGCCCTGTTACCTGCCTGCCTGCTTGCTAACTTACTACAGGCCCTGTTACCTGCCTGCCTGCTTGCTAACTTACTACAGGCCCTGCTGCCTGCCTGCTTGCTAACTTATTACAGGCCCTGCTGCCTGACTGCCTGCCTGCTAACTTACTACAGGCCCTGTTGCCTGCCTGCCTGCTAACTTACTACAGGCCCTGCCTGATTGCTGACCATCATTGGTCAATGGAGGACACATGATGAGGCTATAAGGTCTGTATGCTAACTATTCATGAAGAGGATGGAGAGGATGGACCTGCTCTTGGCCTTCTGCTGCTTTGGAGAGTTTCTATCACTTTCACTGATGTAGTTGGTGGTGGATGTGTGGATAAACAGAAACACACAGACACAGAGATGTAAAGTGCTCTCTCTCTCTCTCTCTCTCTCTCTCTCTCTCTCTCTCTCTCTCTCTCTCTCTCTCTCTCTCTCTCTCTCTCTCGCTCTCTCTCTCTCTCTCTCTCTCTCTCTCTCTCTCTCGCTCTCTCTCTCTCTCTCGCTCTCTCTCTCTCTCTCTCTCTCTCTCTCTCTCTCTCTCTCTCTCTCTCTCTCTCTCTCTCTCTCTCTCTCTCTCTCTCTCTCTCTCTCTCTCTCTCTCTCTCTCTCTCTCTCTCTCTCTCTCTCTCTCTCTCTCTCTCTCTCTCTCTCTCTCTCTCTCTCTCTCTCTCTCTCGCTCTCTCGCGCTCTCTCTCTCTCTCTCTCTCTCTCTCTCTCTCTCTCTCTCTCTCTCTCTCTCTCTCTCTCTCTCTCTCTCTCTCTCTCTCTCTCTCTCTCTCTCTCTCTCTCTCTCTCTCTCTCTCTCCTCTTTCTCCTCTTTCTTTCTCTCTCTCCCATCTCTCTCACATTCTCAATTCAATTTAAGGGCTTTATTGGCATTGGAAACCAATGTTAACATTGCCAAAGAAAGTGAAGTCGATAATAAACAAAAGTGAAATAAACAATAAAAATTAACAGTTAACATTACACTCAAAGAAGTTCCAAAATAATAAAGACATTCCAAATGTAATATCATGTCTATATACAGTGTTGTAATAAAACAAATGAACATAAATATGGGTTATATTTACAATGGTGTTTCTTGTGGCAACAGGACACAAATCTTGCTGCTGTGATCTTTCTGCTGTGATGGACCACATCTACTGGTATTTCAACCAGTACTTCACCCAGTAGATATGGGAGCTTATCATAATTGGGTTTGTTTTTCAAATGATTTGTGGATCTATGTAATCTGAGGGAAATATGTGTCTCTAGTATGGTTATCCGTTTGACAGGAGGTTAGGAAGTGCAGCTTGGTTTACACCTCATTGTGTGTGCACATAGCCTGTCTTCTCTTGACAGCCAGGTCTGCCTACGCCGGCCTTTCTTAATAGCAAGGCTATGCTCACTGAGTCTGTACATAGTCAAAGCTTTCCTTCAGTTTGGGTCAGTCACAGTGGTCAGGTATTCAGCCACTGTGTACTCTCTGTTCAGGGCCAAATAGTATTTTAGTTGCCTCTGTTTTTTTGTTAATTCTTCCCAATGTCTAAAGTAATTATCTTTTTGTTGTCTCATGATTTGGTTGGGTCTAATAGTGTTGCTGTCCTGGGGCTCTGTGTGGTGTGTTTGTGAACAGAGACCCAGGCCCAGATTCTGTCCGCACCGCACCCGCCCGCCCGACTAGCATCACTACTCTGGACGGTTCTGACTTAGAATATGTGGACAACTACAAAAACCTAGGTGTCTGGCTGACTGTAAACTCTCCTTCCAGACTCATATTAAACATCTCCAATCCAAAATGAAATCTAGAATCGGCTTCCTATTTCGCAACAAAGCCTCCTTCACTCACCCCGCCAAACATACCTTCGTAAAACTGACTATCCTACCAATCCTCAACTTCGATGATGTCATTTACAAAATATCTTCCAATACTCTACTCAGCAAACTGGATGCAGTCTATCACAGTGCCATCCGTTTTGTCACCAAAGCACCTTATGCCACCCACCACTGCGACCTGTAGGCTCTAGTCGGCTGGCCCTCGAAACATATTAGTCGCCAGACCCACTGGCTCCAGGTCATCTATAAGTCTATGCTAGGTATAGCTCCACTTTATCTCAGCTCACTGGTCACGATAACAACACCCACCCGCAGCACGCGCTCCAGCAGGTATATCTCACTGGTCATCCCCAAAGCCAACTCCTACTTTGGCCGTCTTTCCTTCCAGTTCTCTGTTGCCAATGACTGGAACGAATTGCAAAAATTGCTGAAGCTGGAGACTTATATTTCCCTCAATAACTTTAAACATCAGCTATCTGAGCAGCTAACTGATCGCTGCAGCCGTACATAGCCCATCTGTAAATAGCCCACCCGATCTACCTACCTCATCCCCATATTGTTTTATTTAAATTTCTGTTCTTTTGCACTCTAGTATCTCTACTTTTACATCATCATCTGCTCATCTATCACTCCAGTGTTAATTTGCTAAATTGTAATTACACTGCTACTATGGCCTATTTATTGCCTTACCTCCTCACGCCATTTGAACACACTGTATATAGACTTTCTTTTTTTTCTATTGTGTTATTGACTGTACGCTTGTTTATTCCATGTGTAACCTTGTGTTGTTGTTTGTGTGGCACTGCTTTGCTTTATCTTGGCCAGGTCGCAGTTGTTAATGATAACTCGTTCTCAACTAGCTTAAAATAACAAATAAAATAAAAATACAGAGATTTACAGTCAGGGCCCAATTCTAGGTGATTCCCTCCCTCCCTCCCTCTCTCCCTCCCTCCACTCTCTCATTTTCTCTCTCTTTCACTCTCTTTCACTCTCTCCCTCACTCTCTCACTTCTCTCCTCTCTCTCTCCTGTCTCAGTCTCTCCTCTTTCTCTCTCTTTCCCATCTCTCCTCTCCTCTCCTCTCTCTCCCTCCTCTCTCTGTCTTTTTCTCTTCTCTCCTCTCTCTCTCAGTCTCTCCTCTCTCTTTGTCCTCTTTCTTTCCCATCTCTCCTCTCCCTCCCTCCCTCCTCTCTGTCTTTTTCTCTTCTCTCCTCTCTCTCTCTCAGTCTCTCCTCTCTCTCTCTCCTCTCTCTTTCCCATCTCTCCTCTCCTCTCCTCTCTCTCCCTCCCTCCTCTCTCTGTCTCTCTCTCTCTCTCTCTCTCTCTCTCTCTCTCTCTCTCTCTCTCTCTCTCTCTCTCTCTCTCTCTCTCTCTCTCTCTCTCTCTCTCTCTCTCTCCTATCTCTTTCCCATCTCTTCTCTTCTCCCCTCTCCTCTCTCTCCCTCCCTCCTCTCTGTCTTTCTCTCTTCTCTCCTCTCTATCTCTCTCTCTACACAATCTAAAAATGTTTTTAAAATCAGGTGGCTTTTATATTAAACATGTCTCATCCCCACTGTCCTGTCATGCTCCGAGGTGAAGTTTACTCTAGGTGCAGATCAGAGGAGGCTGGTGGGAGGAGTGGGCTTGTTGTAATGACTGGAATGGAATTAATGGAACAGAGTCAAACATGTGGTTTCCATATATGTGTTTGATACCATTCCATGTATTCCATTCCAGCCATTACAATGAGCCCGTCTTCCTATAGCTCCTCCACCAGCCTCCCCTGGTGCAGATATAAGATCAGCTTTCCCTCCCATAATCCTACCTTTAACCAATAGTGGGGAGAATGCTAAACTGACCAAAGATCAGCGTCTAGGGACAGCTTCACCCTACACCACCCAGTCAAACAGCTAGGCCATGGCACATTTAAAAACACAATACATTTTCAGAATGTGAGTATGTGGGTAAAACACAAAGCTACACCCACAGTCAGAGAAATACAATAAGAAAAATATAATCTTTGGACATTACTGCCGTAACAAAAGCATCTCTATTCCTACACTTTCGTGACAATCTCTGTGAAGTTTTCAGTATTATGTGTTTTCACCCTACGATAATTTTGGCAAGATAAGTCAATAGTTACCGTGGCATGGAGGTAAATGCAGTATGGAGTTTCTGGTATTAGTGATGGATGCAGCATTGATTTCTCTGTCAAGTCACTTCTCTCTGCAAATAGTGTAGTGGGATGGATTCACATCATCATGGGTCATCCTCAGAAAGTCACCCCTGCTCATGTAAAATCACACTGTACATACAGTATGTCACGGGACCTGCAGGAGCAGACCAGGGGAAAACCTTAGGACAGTTGGGATATGTCATTTAAAAAAAGTTCAATTAGACAACATAGTCTCTTTAATGGCATTTAACCTTGTAATGACATATTAGGAACATGTCACCAATGGAACTATATATATGGATCTTTCACTGGTCACGTTGGTTACACACTATAACAATAGTTTGGTGGGTGCTTATATTTGTCCTATTTCACACATGTACAAGGGTGTATTAAAATGCATGTTTTGATTTGAAATCTTGTGTTTTCCCCAGATCCCGCTCTCCCTGAGAGAATGGGGTCACAGTCAGGGTCTGCCTTGAGCAACAACAACCCTTGAACAATTAGAGCTAACAGCTTTGCTCATGGGCACATCAACAGATTTTTTCCCCCCATTGTCGGCTCGGGGAGTCAAACTGGCGACCTTTTAGTTACTGGCCAAATGCTCTAATCGCTAGGCTACCTACTGCCTGTGTAAACTAGTGACAGAGTGATCTCTGTCATTTACCAAGCAGAAAGAAAACATGATCTCTTTCCCACCGGAGAAACTCTCACAGTAATATGCACAACAAAACAATTGGCCTTAATTTCCCAGATCCTCAGAGATTCCGGTGGTATCACCTGTCCTACTGTACCTGCTTGCCAGGATGCTGCCCCAGCCCTCGTCCAATTGTCAGCCATTTTCTTCCCACCAGCCAACCAGGTGAGTGACAAAGACACAGACCGCAGAGCCAGACTAGCCCCGGCTAGCTAGCGTTAGCGCTGCCAAGCACTCTGGGATACGGTGTCTCTCCCATTGTTAACAATAGTATTAAGGAACTGGAGACACAACGCCTCGTATCCATTACTGCTTTAATGAGCACATCCTGTACTTGGTCTTTATTAAGAGGAATTAAGCCACAATGACATGTGAATAGACATTATAATTATACGATTCTGGGAAAATGCTGCAAGGGCTATTATGGTGCTCTGGTACAGTACATTTCACACAATGATTCTCATGATGTGGTGTAGGCCTGGTTCATTTCAAGGAGAGTTGGGAGGATGACTTTGAATGAAATTGATATCTCATCATCCCTATACAGATCATGGCATTGCCTCCAGGGTCTCACAATAATATTCAAGTTAGAGTTAAACCATACGTATCAGAAAAGAGAGTGGTTTTCAATATCTCCATATGTCAAAATAACAGGGTAGAGGACAACGATCAAGCTCCTTGAGGCCTCGTCTGGTCCTCCTCGTGCCTCCTCCAAGCTTCCTCCGTCACTGCCCATGTTGTCAACAAGCCAGCCTCGCTCTTCTGTAATCGCGGAACGTCAACGAAACAGAACCAAAGCACCTCCTTCCTCCTCCACATTCACACAGTGCAGAGACACTCAGAGGTGAGATATCATCAGACAGTGGAGATAGATTACATCACATACTGGCCCCTACAATCTCTCTCAGTCCTAACATCCCTCTATGAACAATAACCTCTAATTTGTTCCTTTCACATTCTTCCCCTGAGTTCCTAAGTCCAGATGTCAGCTGTTTTGTCAGAGAGATAGATTTGTTGTCAAACTTTACTTTGCTTCAGGCTTCTTTTTGGGGAATTAAGTCTTCCGATCTGTCAGGGTGCACGTGTGTGTGTGTGTGTGTGTGTGTGTGTGTGTGTGTGTGTGTGTGTGTGTGTGTGTGTGTGTGTGTGTGTGTGTGTGTGTGTGTGTGTGTGTGTGTGTGTGTGTGTGTGTGTGTGTGTGTGTGTGTGTGTGTGTGTGTGTGTGTGTGTGTGTACAAAAGTTTTGTGTGTGTGTGTGTGCTCGCGGGTGTGTGCAGTTGTGTGTGTGTGTACGCCCAGCCTAAGGATTTCCTAGCAGTAGCAGTCTTCCTCGTCAAGATCTGAGGGCAGCACTTCTTTTGACAGGTGTTGGTACAGCATGAGTAAGAATATCTGTGTGCGGGGACACTCACAGGGTTCCAAGTTGCCTATTATTAAAGAAAACATTCCGTCGTCGCCATGGGGATGACAGAGCTCTGAGGTGACTGCTGGGAGTGCTGACAGGCCTATGTCAGAGGAGAATTCCACCCCTCCGTTTAAGATCACTCTCTCTGTCTCTCTCTCCCTCCCTCTCTCCACCGCTCTTTCTATATCTATCTGTGATTGTCTCTACACCTCTCTTTTCCCCTCCCTCCACCCACCTCTCTCTTTCTCACCCTCCTCTTCTCTCCACCTCGTGATCTCCCTCTCTCTATCTCTTTTTATCCTTCCATCTCTGGCCCACCCTCTCTCCCCCCTCTCCCTCTGTCCTTACAGGCTTTCCTTGGCACCCTTCCTCCCTCTCTCTCTCTCTCTCTCTCTCTCTCTCTCTCTCTCTCTCTCTCTCTCTCTCTCTCTCTCTCTCTCTCTCTCTCTCTCTCTCTCTCAGAGAACTAGAAGCAGCAGGTAGAGCAGCCTAAGGTTTCAAGCCCCTGTCTGTTTCCTGTAGCACGTATACATGCTAGAGTTACAGAGTTTTGCTACGGTGTGCCCCAGTACACATGACCCTTTACACAGTATATAGTATATACAGTATACATATACTTTATACAGTGATCTCTAAACACATTCAATATCATACTCTCTATACGTGAACATCTGATCAAAGCTAAACCTTATCTGTATAGACACAATACGTACCGTAGTATCCTAGACATTGACCTTCTGTCCAGCACATTTGTCTGCATGCCAAATGTCCCCCTATTCCTTGGGCCCTGGTCAGAAGAAGTGCAGGCCTCCCGAGTGATGCAGTGGTTTAAGGCACTGCATCGCAGTGCTAGCTGTGCCACTAGAAATTCTGGGTATGACTCCAGGCTCTGTCGCAGCCGGCCGTAACCGGGAGACCCATTGGCTCAGCGTCGTCCGGGTTAGGGGAGGGTTTGGCCGGCAGGGATATCCTTGTCCCATCGCGCACCAGCGACTCCTGTGGCGAGCCGTGCGCAGTGCACGCTGACATGGTTGCCAGGTGTATGGTGTTCCCTCTGACACATTGGCGTGGCTGGCTTCCGGGTTAATCAAGAAGCAGTGCGGCTTGGCTGGGTTGTGTTTCGGGGGACCCGCGGCTCTCGGCCTTCGCCTCTCCCGAGTCCGTATGGGAGTTACAGTGATGAGACAAGACTGTAAATGTAATTTAGATACCATAAAATTGGAGAGAAAAAGGGGTAAAAAGTGTACTGTATAGAGAATAGGTGTAACGGGTGTCGTCGTCTGAAGAGGAATAATCGGTTCAAAGCGCAGCGTGGTGAGTGTTCATGCTTTTTATTTAAACTGAACACTATAACAAAATAACAAAGAGAATAAACGAAACCGAAACAGTCCTGTCAGGTGCAGAAAACACTAAATATATTTTTTTAGTGGGGAAAAAGAAACCTAAGTATGGTTCCCAATCAGAGACAACGATAGACAGCTGTCCCTGATTGAGAACCTTAGCCGGCCAAAACAAAGAAATACAAAAACATTTAAAAAAATAACATAGAATGCCCACCCAAATCACACCCTGACCAAACCAAAATAGAGACGTAAAAAGCTCTAAGGTCAGGGCGTGACAATCGGTTGTGATTTGTGACACAAACTCAATTACCTTAAAGGAATAATCCATTCAAAACCACAAATTTCTATGATTTACATGGTTAAATAACGGAAATATGTGAGAACAACATGTGGTTTATTTAAGCAGTAAGACCCGAGGGGGTGTGGTATATGGCAGATATATCACGGCTAAGGGCTGTTGTTACGCACGACAACGCAGAGTGCTAGGACACAGCCCTTAGCTGTGGTATATTGGCCGTATATCACACACCCCGAGGTGCCTTATTGCTATTACAAACTGGTTACCAACATAAAGTAAAAAATAAATGATTTCTCATACCCATGGTATACGGTCTGATATACCACGGCTTTCAGCCAATCAGCATTCAGGGATGGAACCACCCAGTTTATAAACGTCAGTATAATAAGTTAGGAAGTAACGTGAACATTTTTGCAGAAATCTGCAGAACTAAAGTCAACTACAAAACCCACAATGCAATGCACTCTCTATAAAGGCTGTCTGGCCAGCTTGGTAGCAAGCTGAAAAAATGTAGCTATGCAAAAGAATACCAACATCAGTGTCAGCATGTGAAGTAGTTAGCTAGTTGTACAATCCCTGAAACAAACTGCACTATCATTTAATAAGTTACAATCTAAACATGTCCTTTCTAGCTCAACGCTCTTGGTCTAGTTGCTATGTTAATGCGTTAGGGCCCTGCGAGCCTGCAAGTAGGAAGATGAGAGAGAAAACCGCTTTGCATCATGGTAGTTGAAGGAAGAAAGGATATTATTCTAATGGCACAATGTGTACTTTGTGGACATTTGAACAAAATGTGTATTTTGTCATGAAGATAACCCCCCCCCCCCTAAAATATGTAGATGCACTATTGTAAAGTGGCTGTTCCACTGGATGTCATAAGGTGAATGCACCAATTTGTAAGTCGCTCTGGATAAGAGCGTCTGCTAAATGACTTAAATGTAATGTAAATGTAAGATGTAGACATGGTCTTATTGGATGATCTGGAGTGCAGGTAATTGTTATTCATTCATTTAACTAGGCAAGTCAGTTAAGAACAAATTCTTATTTTCAATGACAGTCTAGGAACAGTGGGTTAGCTGCCTGTTCAGGAGCAGAATGACAGATTTGTACCTTGTCAGCTCAGGGATTTGAACTTGCAACCTTTTGGTTACTACTCTAACCTCTAGGCTACCCTGCCACCCCAAACCTGTTATAGTTTGTTATCCTCTCTACTTAGAGTCGATATTCATGTAATAATATCCCACAAATTGGGATAAACAAGCATTCTTTCGCATTGTACACCGTACGTACCCCTGCTGTTGTATTCAGCACGTGAAACATTTAAAAAAGGACATAACAAAACATGCTGAAAAGCCGTTATGTTGCAGAGCCCTGTGGCTTCAGGCTATTCGTTATGGGAGAGTGAGAAATAGTGGGGACCCGGTGTCTAAGTAGGCTACACGTAGCTATGCGTGTGTAAACATTTAATCACAGGTGAGACTTTCAACTTGTGTAGTATAGTCTGTTTATAACTCCTCTCCTTACTTGTAGCATTATAGTTTGTTTGTTTGTGTTGTTGGTCTTGGCTAGCCTAATGTTGTGGTCGGTAGCTAGCCTAATGTTGTGGTCGGTAGCTAATGTTGTGGTCGGTAGCTAGCCTAATGTTGTGGTCGGTAGCTAGCCTAATGTTGTGGTTGGTAGCTAGCCTAATGTTGTGGTCGGTAGCTAGCCTAATGTTGTGGTCGGTAGCTAGCCTAATGTTGTGGTTGGTAGCTAGCCTAATGTTGTGGTCGGTAGCTAGCCTAATGTTGTGGTTGGTAGCTAGCCTAATGTTGTGGTCTAAGCAATGTTGTGGTCTAGCTAGCCTAATGTTGTGGTCTAGCTAGCCTAGTTGTGGTCGGTAATGTTGTGGTAGCTAGCCTAATGTTGTGGTTGGTAGCTAGCCTAATGTTGTGGTCGGTAGCTAGCCTAATGTTGTGGTTGGTAGTTGTGGTCGGTAGCTAGCTGGCACTCACTCACATGGCTGCTAGCACCGTCATGAATAGGGGCAGTCAGGACGCCCTACAGTATTACATGTTTCTAAGTAGTGAGAACGCGAGGGAGACGCAATGTTGAAAAGTCATCTTCAGGTATGTTGTACTTTTCTGAAATGGAGTTTTGTAATTGTGTAAGTTGTGTTTGAAAAAGGTCAAGTTCACGTCACATTTAATTTCTAGGGTGGATTATCCCTTAATCCTAGTTGAACCATTAGGCCATGTGAACCTGGACTTCCACCAATACACCTGGTTGGACTTCAACACTCAAAGAGCCGACAAAATGTTGAGTGAAGATTTAGTAAGCCCTATTACAAAAAGGTGACATTAGGGTAAGTAAGTAGGTCTATTGTTTGTCATTCTCCTAGTATTTGATGAATGCTCTGTCAGCCACACAGTCCGGTTCCTGGTTCTGTCTAAAAGCAGAACCAGCCAGGTCACCCGTGATCCATGTCACTGTTCAACTTCCATCCATGTCTGAGGATGTCAGTAGATGACATGGAAACCAGACACTAGAGGAACAGTGAGCTCCGTTACCTTTCAGTAGGTTTCAGTACTTTTTAGGGCATTGGGGATGAGGTTCCAAGTTCAAATCCAGTGATTAAAGTAATGTTTGTTTTAAACCAATTCCAATCCTTAACCCGTACCTAATGCCATTAGCTTACACATTTAGAGTTCATGCCTAAACTTAACCCTAATCTTAAACCTTAAACAAAATGTGACATTTGGAACAACTTTGAAAATTTCAAGTTGGAGAAACATGGATGAACGTCTAATTCTGATGTGAGACTGTGAGAGAGCTGGTAGAAACAGTGAGCAAACTTACCACTGTGAGAGAGCTAAAGAGTAGCACTAAACGGTCTCTCTCTCCCTGCAGTTGACTAGGCACTAAACGGTCTCTCTCTCCCTGCAGTTGACTAGGCACTAAACGGTCTCTCTCTCCCTACAGTTGACTAGGCACTAAACGGTCTCTCTCTCCCTGCAGTTGACTAGACACTAAACGGTCTCTCTCTCCTGCAGGTCTCTCTCTCCCTACAGTTGACTAGACACTAAACGGTCTCTCTCTCCCTACAGTTGACTAGGCACTAAACGGTCTCTCTCTCCCTGCAGTTGACTAGGCACTAAACGGTCTCTCTCTCCCTGCAGTTGACTAGGCACTAAACGGTCTCTCTCTCCCTACAGTTGACTAGGCACTAAACGGTCTCTCTCTCTCCCTACAGTTGACTAGGCACTAAACGGTCTCTCTCCCTACAGTTGACTAGGCACTAAATGGCCTCTCTCCCTACAGCTGACTAGACACTAAATGGTCTCTCTCCCTGTAGTTGACTAGACACTAAACGGTCTCTCTCTCCCTACAGTTGACTAGGCACTAAACGGTCTCTCTCTCCCTACAGTTGACTAGACACTAAACGGTCTCTCTCTCCCTACAGTTGACTAGGCACTAAACGGTCTCTCTCTCCCTACAGTTGACTAGACACTAAACGGTCTCTCTCTCCCTACAGTTGACTAGGCACTAAACGGTCTCTCTCTCCCTACAGTTGACTAGGCACTAAACGGTCTCTCTCTCCCTACAGTTGACTAGACACTAAACGGTCTCTCTCTCCCTACAGTTGACTAGACACTAAACGGTCTCTCTCTCCCTACAATTGACTAGGCACTAAACGGTCTCTCTCTCCCTACAGTTGACTAGACACTAAACGGTCTCTCTCTCCCTACAGTTGACTAGGCACTAAACGGTCTCTCTCTCCCTACAGTTGACTAGGCACTAAACGGTCTCTCTCCCTACAGTTGACTAGACACTAAACGGTCTCTCTCCCTACAGTTGACTAGACACTAAACGGTCTCTCTCTCCCTACAGTTGACTAGATACTAAACGGTCTCTCTCTCCCTACAGTTGACTAGGCACTAAACGGTCTCTCTCCCTACAGTTGACTAGACACTAAACGGTCTCTCTCCCTACAGTTGACTAGACACTAAACGGTCTCTCTCCCTACAGTTGACTAGACACTAAACGGTCTCTCTCTCCCTACAGTTGACTAGACACTAAACGGTCTCTCTCTCCCTACAGTTGACTAGGCACTAAACGGTCTCTCTATCCCTACAGTTGACTAGACACTAAACGGTCTCTCTCTCCCTACAGTTGACTAGACACTAAACGGTCTCTCTCTCCCTACAGTTGACTAGACACTAAACGGTCTCTCTCTCCCTACAGTTGACTAGACACTAAACGGTCTCTCTCCCTACAGTTGACTAGACACTAAACGGTCTCTCTCCCTACAGTTGACTAGACACTAAACGGTCTCTCTCTCCCTACAGTTGACTAGACACTAAACGGTCTCTCTCTCCCTACAGTTGACTAGACACTAAACGGTCTCTCTCCCCTACAGTTGACTAGACACTAAACGGTCTCTCTCCCTACAGTTGACTAGACACTAAACGGTCTCTCTCCCTACAGTTGACTAGACACTAAACGGTCTCTCTCTCCTACAGTTGACTAGACACTAAACGGTCTCTCTCTCCCTACAGTTGACTAGGCACTAAACGGTCTCTCTCTCCCTACAGTTGACTAGACACTAAACGGTCTCTCTCCCTACAGTTGACTAGACACTAAACGGTCTCTCTCTCCCTACAGTTGACTAGACACTAAACGGTCTCTCTCCCCTACAGTTGACTAGACACTAAACGGTCTCTCTACAGTCCCTACAGTTGACTAGACACTAAACGGTCTCTCTCCCTACAGTTGACTAGACACTAAACAGTTGACTAGACACTAAACGGTCTCTCTCTCCCTACAGTTGACTAGACACTAAACGGTCTCTCTCTCCCTACAGTTGACTAGACACTAAACGGTCTCTCTCTCCCTACAGTTGACTAGACACTAAACGGTCTCTCTCTCCCTACAGTTGACTAGACATAAGCTGTCGGTTTATATGTTTTGCATGACTCAGATTTTCTGATTAGTGGCTTGTTTGCATAGATACAGTACAACAAGAAAGAGAATGACGTGAGTGAATAAAACAAATATTTCAAAGCTTAGTTGGTCGGGTGACATAAGGGTGTGTGTGTGTGTGTGTGTGTGTGTGTGTGTGTGTGTGTGTGTGTGTGTGTGTGTGTGTGTGTGTGTGTGTGTGTGTGTGTGTGTGTGTGTGTGTGTGTGTGTGTGTGTGTGTGTGTGTGTGTGTGTGTGTGTGTGTGTGTGTGTGTGTGTGTGTGTGTGTGTGTGTGTGTGACAGGATGGTAGAGGAAGGAGAGGAACCTGTCCAATGTTATTCTGAACTGTGACATTTACATCAGAGCAAAGGTGAAGTCACAAACAGTACCAACTTTAAATACAAGGGTTGTCTTCCAAATGATACTATTTCCTATATAGTGCCCTACTCCCAAAGGTTGTACACTAAGTACAGCATAGGGTTCCATTTGGGAAACAGATCATACCAAAAACCTTCAGACTACTGTAGGACTTACCTTGGTGTCCAATACCTTCAGACTACTGTAGGACCTTACCTTGGTGCCCAATACCTTCAGACTACTGTAGGACCTACCTTGGTGCCTAATACCTTCAGACTACTGTAGGACTTACCTTGGTGCCCAATACCTTCAGACTACTGTAGGACCTACCTTGGTGCCTAATACCTTCAGACTAGGACTTACCTTGGTAATACCTTCAGACTACTGTAGGACTTACCTTGGTGCCTAAAACCTTCAACTACTGTAGGACTTACAGACTACTGTAGGACTTACCTTGGTGCCCAATAAACTACCTTCAGACTACTGTAGGGCTTACCTTGGTGCCCAATACCTTCAGACTACTGTAGGACTTACCTTGGTGCCCAATACCTTCAGACTACTGTAGGATTTACCTTGGTGCCCAATACCTTCAGACTACTGTAGGACTTACCTTGGTGCCCAATACCTTCAGACTACTGTAGGACTTACCTTGGTGCCCAATACCTTCAGACTACTGTAGGGCTTACATTGATAACCAATACCTTCAGACTATTGTAGGCCACAGGCAAATGCTGAATTCTGTGTAGATCACAATGGAGACTCCCTGCATGGGGGAGGGTACGGATGTGTCATTGAGTTGGATAACGTTGGAGTTATGAATAGATCGTATGGATGTGTCATTGAGTTGGATAATGTTGGAGTTAAGGATAGATCACAATGGAGACTCCCTGCATGGGGGAGCGTATGGATGTGTCATTGAGTTGGATAATGTTGGAGTTATGAATAGATCACAATGGAGACTCCCTGCATGGGGGAGGGTATGTGTCATTGGATGTGTCATTTAGTTGGATAACGTTGGAGTTAAGGATAGATCACAATGGAGACTCCCATGCATGGTGGAGCGTTGGATAACGGATGTGTCATTGAGTTGGATAACGTTGGAGTTATGAATAATGTTCCACTGGTGTGAAATCATCACCAATGTACTTTTTTACGAGGAGGATATTACAATAAAAATGTAAAAGTCGAGATCCCAGCCAAGATGCTTTGATCCCATTCTCTTGTCCTACGCTTCATTGTCGCCCTTCATTTTAACGTGTGCTTGTAAAGTAGCTGGTAAGCATTGAAAAGATTGAAACCGATGACAGATTCATTGGGAATTTAGGAAGACGCTTTTCAAGTAATCACAATGAAACTGTTACATTTCAGAGAGAGTGGAGCGTTGGAAACAACGCTGGATCCAACCTGTTAACGAGGTACAACTGTCAAAATACTCATGGACAATGAGCAGTATGCTCTGTACGCTGCCAGTACACACATAGGCGCCAAAACACATCAAGACACACGCTCCCACACATACTCTCACACATACTCTCACACACACACACACACACACACACACACACACACACACACACACACACACACACACACACACACACACACACACACACACACACACACACACACACACACACACACACACACACACACACACACACACACACACACACACACACACACACACACCAAGCGTATAAATATTAATCAGACATAGAACTGATGACAGAATGAAGAGTGCTTGCCAGGTGACAGGCCTAACGAGTCTGAGCAGTGAGTAACGAAACACCTCTCATTACTTCAGCCCCCTTAGGCCCCAGACACCCAGACATGGCAGGTACCAGCAGGATGAGGTGCCCGGCACCAGGCAGGACACCCACTCTGGCCTGGAAACACCACACACACATACACACACACAACCTCCCTCTTTGGAGACGGGGAGATATACCAGCCGGCGTACGGGAAAGACTACTGCTTTTCTTTAGATGTACTTTATGGTAACCTTGCAACACAAATATTTATTAGTTACTTTTATTAGAAACTGATGTGACCAGGTATAGGTGAATCACAGGAGGCTGTTGAGAGGAGGACGGCTCATCATAATGGACTGAACGGAGCAAACGGAAAGGCATCAAACACATGGAAACCATGGAAACCATGTGTTTGATGTATTTGATACCAATCCACTAATTCTGCTCCAGCCATTAACACATGACCTTCCTCCCCAATTAAGGTACCACAAACCTATTGTGAGGCAAATTTTGTAGAAGAATGTGCTTACAATATCATACCTGGTAACAGTGGATACATTCAACTGTGGACTGCAGTGAGCAGGGTAGCATTACAAACACACCTAACACAAGACACTATTATCACAGCGCCCTGCAATACTCACAGAGCACATGGTGAAGAGAAGTGATGGTCCAATCACAGCCCTTCTTGTGTACACAAATACCTGAATGGCAAGCCCTTGAAAGACCTTCTGAAACTCAAGATGGCATGAACATGTTGATAACATTGAAGAAACCGCCTGTCACAATGAATTTGTCTATCACCTCACCTCTGCTGAAGCTGCCTGGCACATCCCATAATACTACATTCTCATGTTGTTGAATATGGTCAAGATGACGTCTATGTAAGCATTTCTGCCATGTGAACCGTAGTGTTCCTACTGCATTATTGTCTCTGCTGAAGCTGCCTGGAACCAGAGGTTGGGGGTGGGGGGGGGGGGGGGGTGGGACCGCATTACTAAGATCATTGTGATCATAGTGTACCCACAAGTTTTTTAACCACTATATCACTGCCTGGAACATCCCATAATATTACAAACTACCTTATTCTCAAGTGGTTGAAAATCGTCAAGACAACGTTTATGTAAGCATGTCCTCCATCTGAACTGCGAAGGGGAACAACAGCCCTCACGCCTCCGGGACAGGTACATTGTGAGACAAGGGACTGTTTGTGCGAGACAGGAAGATAACACCTTTGATACAGGAAGCTTTCTTTTTTGCCGCTCTGTGAAGAAAAGAGAAATAAACCAGGCGTTGAGAGCATTAAAGAAACAATTGGCACCTTTGTGTCTGAGGGCTGTTTACTACGAGTGAATGATTGACGCTTTTCCTCCAAAAAACGCATGCCTTGTCATGTATGAAAAGTACAGTATGTACAATGGAGGGATCAAGAAAATAGAATGCGTGGATTCTATTTCCATGGAAGGGATATTACCAGGGCTGTCACTGCTGTGTACAGTTCTTCATATTGCTGTCCTGGAACATACCCAGACATTAGGTAGGCAAAACCGTGTCTAGGCTTTGTTTGCAAGGAGCCACTGTGGAGCACTCCTGCCATGGGGAAAGCACACTGGGAAATTCTCCACTTTCCTATTTGCAATTGCTTGGATGTGTTTTTGTACTGATCACACAATCTGACAAAACACTCAGGAAGCAGGATCCAGCATGCACGCTCCAAATCTGATTACCTGGGTTCTCCTGTTGGGTTTCCTACTGTCTCCTTATCAGTTTCTCTCTCTCTCTCTGTCTCTCTCTCGCTCTCTCGCTCTCTCTCTCTCTGTCTCTCTGTCTCTCTGTCTCTCTGTCTCTCTGTCTCTCTGTCTCTCTCGCTCTCTCTCATGGGAACAGCTTTTGTGTTTGACTGATGGGAACCTGACTCAGTTATCAATTGAAAGTCCTTGCAGACAAAATCTAAATTACTGAAAAAATAAAAGCATTTGAATGACTAATGACCGTACAGTTGAACCTGACCCTCACCTCTTCCTTCCCCCTGTCATCCCAACTCTAACGAGACTAGACTTCCACTTACAGCAGACAGCAATTAGCAAATGTATGTACTGTCAAATAACAAGGTGATGGTTGACAGAGGACTGATTCTGAGGATGGCTCTCAAATTCCAACTTGAGTACCACAAATGTTTGAAGAGGTAACCGATTACTGTTACTGCTCCAGGAAATAGTAGTCTTGTAAGCCTATGTTGGCTGGGCAGGGGTAGATGTATGGCACTTAAATCAAATATATAAATCAATCAAAATATGTATTGTTCCAACTTATCCCTACAACTCCATCAGAAAAGTTGTTACGTGTTGATATGACATCACAGCAGCATATTGTTGAGGTTCCCCTGAAACCGTAGTGGTTCGTACTGCGTGGACACCGGGCTGAAACCGTAGTGGTTCGTACTGTGTGGACACCGGGCTGAAACCGTAGTGGTTCGTACTGTGTGGGAACTGGGCTGAAACTGTAGTGGTTCGTACTGTGTGGACATCGGGCTGAAACCGTAGTGGTTCATACTGTGTGGGAACTGGGCTGAAACCGTAGTGGTTCGTACTGCGTGGACACCGGGCTGAAACCGTAGTGGTTCGTACTGTGTGGAAACCGGGATGAAACCGTAGTGGTTCGTACTGCGTGGACACCGGGCTGAAACCGTAGTGGTTCGTACTGCGTGGACACCGGGCTGAAACCATATTGGTTCGTACTGTGTGGAAACCGGGATGAAACCGTAGTTGTTTGTACTGTGTGGGAACTGGGCTGAAACCGTAGTGGTTCATACTGTGCTGAAACCGAACTGGGCTGAAACCGTAGTGGTTCGTACTGTGTGGGAACTGGGCTGAAACCGTAGTGGTTCACTGTGTGGGAACTGGGCTGAAACCGTAGTGGTTCATACTGTGGGGAACTGGGCTGAAACCGTAGTTGTTTGTACTGTGTGGGAACTGGGCTGAAACCGTAGTTGTTTGTACTGTGTGGGAACTGGGCTGAAACCGTAGTGGTTCATACTGTGTGGGAACTGGGCTGAAACCGTAGTGGTTCATACTGTGTGGGAACTGGGCTGAAACCGTAGTGGTTCGTACTGTGTGGACATCGGGCTGAAACCGTAGTGGTTCATACTGTGTGGGAACTGGGCTGAAACCGTAGTGGTTCATACTGTGTGGGAACTGGGCTGAAACCGTAGTGGTTCGTACTGTGTGGGAACTGGGCTGAAACCGTAGTGGTTCGTACTGTGTGGGAACTGGGCTGAAACCGTAGTGGTTCGTACTGTGTGGGAACTGGGCTGAAACCGTAGTTGTTTGTACTGTGTGGGAACTGGGCTGAAACCGTAGTTGTTTGTACTGTGTGGGAACTGGGCTGAAACCGTAGTGGTTCGTACTGTGTGGACATCGGGCTGAAACCGTAGTGGTTCATACTGTGTGGGAACTGGGCTGAAACCGTAGTGGTTCACATTGTGTGGGAACCGGGCTGCAGCATGCTAGATGGATCTTGGGGAGATCAAGGATGAGTAATATACTGTCATAAAGAATATAGATACCATATGTTCTATGGCTCGTCCCTGGGATGAGGCTGATGAGGGATGATGAGGTGCTATGAAGCCCGATCATGGACACTCTTGAGGCTGGGTGATATCGGAGAGTGGAGGAACACTGAGTAGACGTCGCCTGAGAGAGATCCAACGTCAATTCTCATACATCATGCCAAACATTATGCTGGGGTGCAGTCTCGATGATCTAACTCCGTCGCTGGCTTTGGCTCAGGAACAACTGCATCGGGAACCTCTCCTTCACATCAACCCTCCTCCGCTCTTGTGGTTTGGTTTGGGACGGATCAAGAAAACCCAAGTGGTGTGCAGAACATGGAGGTGGGCCGGGGGCCCAAAGAATGTGCTGTATCGTCCAAGTGGTTGTGGCCGTCTAGCCGGGCTGAGGGCCGACCCTGCCAGTGGAGTGAAAATACTGTAGCATCACCTCATCCATCCTTTCAGAGCTGTAGGATGACATCGGCCTGAGTAAAGACACAGGAGGTGACGCTGTCCCAAACAAGGGCACTCTTACTGGGCAGGAGATCAAGTTGTGGTGCCCCCCTTGTCCTTTCCCTGGAGGCTGGGTTTGGGATGGGATCACAGCCAGGCCAGAATGGTGGCTGTGTGGGAGTGTAGAACCACAGCTCCAACAGAGCACCACAACCAACAGAACTAGAGGCAATGGATGGGGAGAAGAGAACAGGGTGGGCTCAGCAATGGTGATAGGAAGTAAAGGAGAACTTCAGGGATGCCAAAGAGGAGAGAGAGGGAGCTGACAAGAAGGAAGGGTTCAGTAAGCTAGCGATGCAGAGAGAGGGAGCTGACAAGAAGGAAGGGTTCAGTAAGCTAGCGATGCAGAGAGAGGGAGCTGACAAGAAGGAAGGGTTCAGTAAGCTAGAGATGCAGAGAGAGGGAGCTGACAAGAAGGAAGAGTTCAGTAAGCTAGAGATGCAGAGAGAGGGAGCTGACAAGAAGGAAGGGTTCAGTAAGCTAGAGATGCAGAGAGAGGGAGCTGACAAGAAGGAAGGGTTCAGTAAGCTAGAGATGCAGAGAGAGGGAGCTGACAAGAAGGAAGGGTTCAGTAAGCTAGCGATGCAGAGAGAGGGAGCTGACAAGAAGGAAGGGTTCAGTAAGCTAGAGATGCAGAGAGGGAGCTGACAAGAGGGAAGGGTTCAGTAAGCTAGAGATGCAGAGAGAGGGAGCTGACAAGAAGGAAGGGTTCAGTAAGCTAGCGATGCAGAGAGAGGAGCTGACAAGAAGGAAGGGTTCAGTAAGCTAGCGATGCAGAGAGGGGAGCTGACAAGAAGGAAGGGTTCAGTAAGCTAGAGATGCAGAGAGAGGGAGCTGACAAGAAGGAAGAGTTCAGTAAGCTAGCGATGCAGAGAGAGGGAGCTGACAAGAAGGAAGAGTTCAGTAAGCTAGCGATGCAGAGAGAGGGAGCTGACAAGAAGAAAGGGTTCAGTAAGCTAGCGATGCAGAGAGAGGGAGCTGACAAGAAGGAAGGGTTCAGTAAGCTAGCGATGCAGAGAGAGGGAGCTGACAAGAAGGAAGGGTTCAGTAAGCTAGAGATGCAGAGAGAGGGAGCTGACAAGAAGGAAGAGTTCAGTAAGCTAGAGATGCAGAGAGAGGGAGCTGACAAGAAGGAAGGGTTCAGTAAGCTAGCGATGCAGAGAGAGGGAGCTGACAAGAAGGAAGGGTTCAGTAAGCTAGCGATGCAGAGAGAGGGAGCTGACAAGAAGGAAGGGTTCAGTAAGCTAGAGATGCAGAGAGAGGGAGCTGACAAGAAGGAAGGGTTCAGTAAGCTAGAGATGCAGAGAGGGGAGCTGACAAGAAGGAAGGGTTCAGTAAGCTAGAGATGCAGAGAGAGGGAGCTGACAAGAAGGAAGGGTTCAGTAAGCTAGCGATGCAGAGAGAGGGAGCTGACAAGAAGGAAGAGTTCAGTAAGCTAGAGATGCAGAGAGAGGGAGCTGACAAGAAGGAAGGGTTCAGTAAGCTAGCGATGCAGAGAGAGGGAGCTGACGAGGGAAGGGTTCAGTAAGCTAGCGATGCAGAGAGAGGGAGCTGACGAGGGAAGGGTTCAGTAAGCTAGCGATGCAGAGAGAGGGAGCTGACAAGAAGGAAGGGTTCAGTAAGCTAGCGATGCAGAGAGAGTAGGAAAGGGAAGCCCTGCTGGGAAAATATTAGAGAGGAAAGGAAAATGAGAGTTGTGTTATAGTATGAATAATGACATTGTGAGTAAGATGTGGATGACAAGAGAAAGACGTGTGTGTGTGAGCCTTAGTGCCTGTATGAATCCACGTGTGTGTGTGAGCCTTAGTGCCTGTATGTATCCACGTGTGTGTGTGAGCCTTAGTGCCTGTATGTATCCACGTGTGTGTGTGAGCCTTAGTGCCTGTATGTATCCACGTGTGTGTGTGAGCCTTAGTGCCTGTATGAATCCACGTGTGTGTGTGAGCCTTAGTGCCTGTATGTATCCACGTGTGTGTGTGAGCCTTAGTGCCTGTATGTATCCACGTGTGTGTGTGAGCCTTAGTGCCTGTATGTATCCACGTGTGTGTGAGCCTTAGTGCCTGTATGTATCCACGTGTGTGTGAGCCTTAGTGACTGTATGTATCCACGTGTGTGTGAGCCTTAGTGCCTGTATGAATCCACGTGTGTGTGTGAGCCTTAGTGCCTGTATGTATCCACGTGTGTGTGAGCCTTAGTGCCTGTATGAATCCACGTGTGTGTGTGAGCCTTAGTGCCTGTATGTATCCACGTGTGTGTGTGAGCCTTAGTGCCTGTATGTATCCACGTGTGTGTGAGCCTTAGTGCCTGTATGTATCCACGTGTGTGTGTATCCAAGCCTTTGTGTGTGTGTGAGCCTTAGTGCCTGTATGTATCCACGTGTGTGTGTGAGCCTTAGTGCCTGTATGTATCCACGTGTGTGTGTATCCAAGCCTTTGTGTGTGTGTGAGCTGAGCCTTAGTGCCTGTATGTATCCATGTGTGTGTGTATCCAAGCCTTTGTGTGTGTGTGAGCCTTAGTGCCTGTATGTATCCACGTGTGTGTGTATCCAAGCCTTTGTGTGTGTGTGAGCCTTAGTGCCTGTATGTATCCACGTGTGTGTGTATCCAAGCCTTTGTGTGTGTGTGAGCCTTAGTGCCTGTATGTATCCACGTGTGTGTGTATCCAAGCCTTTGTGTGTGTGTGTTCATGAGACAGGTGTGGCCGTACTCGAGCCCTACTTAGGAAGCCATTGCTTTTCGTGGTTGCTATTTTCCGCTCCCACTGTGCTGAACTCGCTCCAGTTGCTAAAGCCTCTACTGCAGCCAGGATTCTAACCAATCCCAGGTGCTCTAAGGCCTAGGCTGACAGAGCAGGCCCACCTAGACAGCAAGGCCTTGGGTTTCACCTCAAACCATAGCCTCCCGAACGCTCACTGATCGATGGGAACCATCCGGAGCAGCCTTCTATTAGACTTTTACCCTCCAGACGAGGCACAGACGTCAATTCAACATCTATTCCACATTGGTTCAATGTAATTTCTTTTGAGACGATGTGGAAACAACGTTGATTTAACCAGTATGTGTCCAGTGGATCTTCACTAAAACTCTGACTGTGCCAACCCTTACTGTGCTGGCTCTGATATGTTTTATGTCAGCACAGTTCCAGAAACTATGGTGGACGTGTAACCAAAGAGGCCAGGAAAGTCTAGGCTCCACTCAGCAGTGTGAAAATAGTTTTGTCATAGGGAGTAGGGATGTCCTAAAATGTACACCGGACATATGTTTCACAGTGGTTACCTTAGATCCCTGTTGAAAGAGCATCATAGCGCGTAGAATACATCTAAACCGCACGGCTCAGCTAAATGGCTGAGGTTTGTTTGCCCTGAAAAGTATTTTGTAAGCTTTGCACAAAGAACATTGCTCAACGTCCTGGCAAACACGGTGACAGTTAACAGGAGATTAAAGGAGTGAAGCCGGTTTTTCAAACATATTATTCTGCTCTCCTATTATTCTGCTTTCACATAGCTTTTGATGATAGACTCACTGAACCCAATGGGCTGATACGTTTTCTGACTCAACTTCCTGTATCAGCTACAGTACTTCCTGTTTCTGTTAGGATCGGTGTAATACGCCTGGAAAGAGGAAACTTCACAAATAGAGAAATGTTAAGGAAACCAGAGACACATTATCAGTTTTGGAGGCAGTGCTATGTTTTCTAGCAAAGAACAGTGTGGTAGTTAACTGTACACTCGGTTAATTGTTTCGCCCCACAGAGAGCCAAGGTGGTTAGCTAGCCAACTAGCTAAAAGTGTTCAGTTAGTTAGCAACTGCACCTACACTCTTTTTCTAGCAATCATAATGTGTGTCGAAACCATGCCTCCAAAGAGGACGAGATGTCTCCAGTTGAGTTAACATTTCACCAGTTATGACTTGATCAACTTTCCACGCATATTAGAGTAAGCACTGATGTCTCCTCTCTACCAATGTGGACCATTATCTACAGTACAGTATAATGTATGCACCATGTGTGACGTGTTGGTTTGTCTAAGGGATGGGATCAGCTGGTCAGATGCACCGTACCTGCCTTTCACTTAGATAAGATAAGAACACAGCCTTTAGAACCTCATGCACAACTAAAATGTTGTGGGTAAATCTTCTTGGCCACAACGCATGATTCACGCAAAACAATATACAGATGCATCTCAAGTTAGGATTCCATTCTGAAGTCTTGATTCTATTGGCTGGTTCTCAAGTGGGAAGTTAACACCAGAGCCAGTCTTCCTCAGTCGACAGACAGACAGGTATGGTTGTTTCAGGGCTGACCTGCTCCTATTGTTATGCAGGTGAAGGAGGACCCAAACGCGACTTAACAGAAACAGAGTTTATTAATGCTCAAAACCGAATAACTGAAATCCTCTAGATAGTAGAGGGGGAAAACAACTGGAGAAGCGGCCACAGACTGCAGGTCGCTTCGGGTAGGCGCAGGCCGTAGTCAACTGAGACACCTGCTCACACGCAGCGTCTGAAGAAGGCACAAAACACGACAGGATAGGGTGATACACAATCACGGCAAAAAACACGACAGGACAGGGCGAAACGCAATTACAGCATGGAATACAAAACAAGGAACCGACGGCACAGGAACGGAACACAAAGGAATAAATAGGGAGTCTAATCAGGGGAAAGGATCGGGAACAGGTGTGGAAAGACTAAATGATGATTAGGGGAATAGGAACAGCTGGGAGCAGGAACGGAACGACAGAGAGAAGAGAGAGCGAGAGAGTGAGAGAGGGAGGGGGAGAGAGGAGGATAGAACCAAACAAGACCAGCAGAGGGAAACGAATAGCATGGGGAGCACAGGGACAAGACATGACAATGAATGACAAACATGACAGTACCCCCCCACTCACCGAGCGCCTCCTGGCGCACTCGAGGAGGAATCCTGGCGGCAACGGAGGAAATCATCGATGAGCGAACGGTCCAGCACGTCCCGAGACGGAACCCAACTCCTCTCCTCAGGACCGTAACCCTCCCAATCCACTAGGTATTGGTGACCCCGTCCCCGAGAACGCATGTCCATAATTTTATGTACCTTGTAAATAGGTGCGCTCTCGACAAGGACGGGAGGGGGAGGGAAGACGAACGGGGGTGCGAAGAAAGGGCTTAACACAGGAGACATGGAAGACAGGATGGACGCGACGAAGATGTCGCGGAAGAAGCAGTCGCACAGCGACAGGATTGACGACCTGGGAGACACGGAACGGACCAATGAACCGCGGAGTCAACTTACGAGAAGCTGTCGTAAGAGGAAGGTTGCGAGTGGAAAGCCACACTCTCTGGCCGCAACAATACCTTGGACTCTTAATCCTGCGTTTATTGGCGGCTCTCACCGTCTGTGCCCTGTAACGGCAAAGTGCAGACCTCACCCTCCTCCAGGTGCGCTCACAACGTTGGACAAACGCTTGAGCGGAGGGAACGCTGGACTCGGCAAGCTGGGATGAGAACAGAGGAGGCTGGTAACCCAGACTACTCTGAAACGGAGATAACCCGGTAGCAGACGAAGGAAGCGAATTGTGAGCGTATTCTGCCCAGGGGAGCTGTTCTGCCCAAGACGCAGGGTTCCTGAAAGAAAGGCTGCGTAGTATGCGACCAATCGTCTGATTGGCCCTCTCTGCTTGACCGTTAGACTGGGGATGAAACCCGGAAGAGAGACTGACGGACGCACCAATCAACCGACAGAACTCCCTCCAAAACTGTGACGTGAATTGCGGACCTCTGTCTGAAACGGCGTCTAACGGAGGCCATGAATTCTGAATACATTCTCAATAATGATTTGTGCCGTCTCCTTAGCGGAAGGAAGTTTAGCGAGGGAATGAAATGTGCCGCCTTAGAGAACCTATCGACAACCGTCAGAATCACAGTCTTCCCCGCAGACAAAGGCAGACCGGTAATGAAGTCTAAGGCAATGTGAGACCATGGTCGAGAAGGAATGGGGAGCGGTCTGAGACGACCGGCAGGAGGAGAGTTACCCGACTTAGTCTGCGCGCAGTCCGAACAGGCAGCCACGAAACGGCGCGTGTCACGCTCCTGAGTCGGCCACCAAAAGCGCTGGCGAATAGACGCAAGAGTGCCTCGAACACCGGGATGACCCGCTAACTTGGCAGAGTGAGCCCACTGAAGAACAGCCAGACGAGTGGAAACAGGAACGAAAAGGAGGTTACTAGGACAAGCGCGCGGCGACGCAGTGTGCGTGAGTGCTTGCTTAACCTGTCTTTCAATTCCCCAGACTGTTAACCCGACAACACGCCCATAGGGAAGAATCCCCTCGGGATCAGTAGAAGCCACAGAAGAACTAAACAGACGGGATAAGGCATCAGGCTTGGTGTTCTTGCTACCCGGACGGTAAGAAATCACAAACTCGAAACGAGCGAAAAACAACGCCCAACGAGCTTGACGGGCATTAAGTCGTTTGGCAGAACGGATGTACTCAAGGTTCTTATGGTCTGTCCAAACGACAAAAGGAACGGTCGCCCCCTCCAACCACTGTCGCCATTCGCCTAGGGCTAAGCGGATGGCGAGCAGTTCACGGTTACCCACATCATAGTTGCGCTCAGATGGCGACAGGCGATGAGAAAAATAAGCGCAAGGATGAACCTTATCGTCAGACTGGGAGCGCTGGGATAGAATGGCTCCCACGCCTACCTCTGAAGCGTCAACCTCGACAATGAATTGTCTAGTGACGTCAGGAGTAACGAGGATAGGAGCGGACGTAAAACGTTCTTTTAGAAGATCAAAAGCTCCCTGGGCGGAACCGGACCACTCAAAACACGTCTTGACAGAAGTAAGAGCTGTGAGAGGGGCAGCAACTTGACCGAAATTACGAATGAAACGCCGATAGAAATTAGCGAAACCTAAGAAGCGCTGCAACTCGACACGTGACCTTGGAACGGGCCAATCACTGACAGCTTGGACCTTAGCGGAATCCATCTGAATGCCTTCAGCGGAAATAACGGAACCGAGAAAAGTAACGGAGGAGACATGAAAAGAGCACTTCTCAGCCTTTACGTAGAGACAATTCTCTAAAAGGCGCTGTAGTACACGTCGAACGTGCTGAACATGAATCTCGAGTGACGGAGAAAAAATCAGGATATCGTCAAGATAGACAAAAACAAAAATGTTCAGCATGTCTCTCAGAACATCATTAACTAATGCCTGAAAAACAGCTGGCGCATTGGCGAGACCGAACGGCAGAACCCGGTACTCAAAATGCCCTAACGGAGTATTAAACGCCGTTTTCCACTCGTCCCCCTCTCTGATGCGCACGAGATGGTAAGCGTTACGAAGGTCCAACTTAGTAAAGCACCTGGCTCCCTGCAGAATCTCGAAGGCTGATGACATAAGGGGAAGCGGATAACGATTCTTAACCGTTATGTCATTCAGCCCTCGATAATCCACGCAGGGGCGCAGAGTACCGTCCTTCTTCTTAACAAAAAGAACCCCGCCCCGGCCGGAGAGGAAGAAGGCACTATGGTACCGGCGTCAAGAGACACAGACAAATAATCCTCGAGAGCCTTACGTTCGGGAGCCGACAGAGAGTATAGTCTACCTCGAGGAGGAGTGGTCCCCGGAAGGAGATCAATACTACAATCATACGACCGGTGAGGAGGAAGGGAGTTGGCTCGGGACCGACTGAAGACCGTGCGCAGATCATGATATTCCTCCGGCACTCCTGTCAAATCGCCAGGTTCCTCCTGAGAAGTAGGGACAGAAGAAATGGGAGGGATGGCAGACATTAAACACTTCACATGACAAGAAACGTTCCAGGATAGGATAGAATTACTAGACCAATTAATAGAAGGATTATGACATACAAGCCAGGGGTGACCCAAAACAACAGGTGTAAACGGTGAACGGAAAATCAAAAAAGACATAGTCTCACTGTGGTTACCAGATACTGTGAGAGTTAAAGGTAGTGTCTCAAATTTGATACTGGGAAGATGACTACCATCTAAGGCAAACATGGGCGTAGTCCTGTCTAACGGTCTGAAAGGAATGTTATGTTTCCGAGCCCATGCTTCGTCCATGAAACAACCCTCAGCCCCAGAGTCAATCAAAGCACTGCATGTAGCACCCGAACCGGTCCAGCGTAGATGGACCGACATAGTAGTACAAGATCTAGATGAAGGGACCTGAGTAGTAGCGCTCACCAGTAGCCCTCCGCTTACTGATGGGCTCTGGCCTCTTACTGGACATGAAATAACAAAATGTCCAGCAACTCCGCAATAGAGGCACAGGCGGTTGGTGATCCTCTGTTCCCTCTCCTTCTTCGAGATGCGAATCCCTCCCAGCTGCCTGGGCTCAGTCTCAAAGCCAGAGGGAGATGGTAGCGATGCGGAGCAGGGAAACACCGTTGATGCGAGCTCTCTTCCACGAGCCCGGTGACGAAGATCTACCCGTCGTTCTATGCGGATGGCGAGAGCAATCAAAGAGTCCACATCTGAAGGAACCTCCCGGGAGAGAATCTCATCCTTAACCACTGCGTGGAGTCCCTCCAGAAAACGAGCGAGCAGCGCCGGCTCGTTCCACTCACTAGAGGCAGCAAGAGTGCGAAACTCAATGGAATAATCCGTTATGGACCGTTCACCTTGGCATAAGGAAGCCAGGGCCCTAGAAGCCTCCTCACCAAAAACTGAACGGTCAAAAACCCGAATCATCTCCTCTTTAAAGTTCTGGAATCTGTTAGAGCAATCAGCCCTTGCCTCCCAGATAGCTGTGCCCCATTCTCGAGCCCGGCCAGTAAGGAGTGAAATGACGAAAGCAACCCGAGCTCTCTCTCTAGAGTATGTGTGGGGTTGGAGAGAGAACACAATCTCACACTGCGTGAGAAAGGAGCGGCACTCAGTGGGCTGCCCGGAGTAGCAAGGTGGGTTATTAACCCTGGGTTCAGGAGGCTCGGCAGGCCAGGGAGTAACAGGTGGCACGAGACGTAGACTCTGGAACTGTCCAGAGAGGTCGGAAACCTGAGCGGCCAGGTTCTCCACGGCATGGCGAGCAGCAGACAATTCCTGCTCGTGTCTGCCGAGCATGGCTCCTTGGAACTCGACGGCAGTGTAATGAGCGTCTGAAGTCGCTGGGTCCATTCTTTGGTCGGTTCCTTCTGTTATGCAGGTGAAGGAGGACCCAAACGCGACTTAACAGAAACAGAGTTTATTAATGCTCAAAACCGAATAACTGAAATCCTCTAGATAGTAGAGGGGAAAACAACTGGAGAAGCGGCCACAGACTGCAGGTCGCTTCGGGTAGGCGCAGGCCGTAGTCAACTGAGACACCTGCTCACACGCAGCGTCTGAAGAAGGCACAAAACACGACAGGATAGGGTGATACACAATCACGGCAAAAAACACGACAGGACAGGGCGAAACGCAATTACAGCATGGAATACAAAACAAGGAACCGACGGCACAGGAACGGAACACAAAGGAATAAATAGGGAGTCTAATCAGGGGAAAGGATCGGGAACAGGTGTGGAAAGACTAAATGATGATTAGGGGAATAGGAACAGCTGGGAGCAGGAACGGAACGACAGAGAGAAGAGAGAGCGAGAGAGTGAGAGAGGGAGGGGGAGAGAGGAGGATAGAACCAAACAAGACCAGCAGAGGGAAACGAATAGCATGGGGAGCACAGGGACAAGACATGACAATGAATGACAAACATGACACCTATTGGGGCACTGTGCCAGCAGCTTGTGAGGGCAGGCGACGTGCAGTGTGGAGCTGCCATGCAGGCAGGTGAGGGGAGGCTACGTGCCTGCTGTGAGGTAGGAGAGGGGCCAGGGTAAGGAGACGGGGTGGAGGGGGAGAGGTGTGAGGGTTGGAGGGGTGAGGGGGTGAGAGGGGAGAGGGGGCCTCAGGAACGTGGACCTCACATAGCACGCTTTACAATGAGGAGCTGCCACTTTAACCCTACTGCTGTGTTGCAGCCGAATTGGATTGATGTACAAGTTTTCTCTCTGAAAAATGTAGTTAATTCAATCTGATTCTCATAAAGTTCCATGACTTTCTCCACACAGGGCATATGAACACACAAAATACATTTTGATGATATTCATACAATTTTGGGTGTTTTATTTAACTTTTGTACACCTGTCGAAAATTGACCGGTCATTAGAAATTAATGGGTGAGACTACAATTAGTGTATACAATTTAGTTCAGGCACATGCCCATTCATCAGATGGACACACTTTCTCTCCTAGACCCCCACATGCATGTGTGTTTTAGCACACGCACACACAAACACACACCTCACTCCCCTTCTTGGCTTCCATGGCAACCCCCAAGGGAACCTTTCCCCAATAGAATCTTTCCCTCACGGAACCCACACCTGTTGGAATTCTCACAAACAATCGTAATATTGTTTCAATAATATATAGAACTTTTCTCCAGCTCTGGTATATAAAGCTTTTTAGAGGCCTTGCTCATAATTTATTCTGTGGCAGCACAATGACCAAACGATATGCTGTATGTGAGGCTCTTGATCATATCTTTGATCATGACACTGGTGAGGAGGAGAGAGAGTCCTTGTTAAACTTTGACACAAAGTAGTATGTGATAAATAGCACAATACATTTCGTCTGAGTATTTGTTATAGTCAAAGTAATCCATACATTATGCTTTTTCTACTCAATGAATGAGGTGTATGAGCTCAGGTCAATGATGCTTGAATACTTGTAATGTTCACAAGAACTTAAGTTGATAAAAAGATCTAACACAACATTAGGTGATAATATATGTATTATTATGAATTTCTAATCAGCTATAATGTGGTGGTCATTTTGGACCAGGAACACAGAATGAATTAACATGAAACGAACACAACAGGAGGGTTAAATGCTCTTCATGTAGATACTCTACAAAGTGAACACCAAAAAACAAGCAATCTCTCTCTTAAGACATTCATCAAAGCCGCCCTCTGCTGACACACACACATGCATGTATGTACTCACTCACTCACTCACTCACTCACTCACTCACTCACTCACTCACACACACACACACACACACACACACACACGCACACGCACACGCACACGCACACGCACACACACGCTCACACGCACACACACACACACATACACTCACACACACACACACACCCACACCACACACCCACACCCACACCCACACCCACACCCACACCCACACCCATACACGTCTTCTGGAAGGCATCTTCGGCTCTGTCTGTCTTAGCCTGAGTGCTGTAGCTACTCCATGTCACCAGGTTTCATTCCTCTTATATTGCTGAGAGGTAGTGACACAAGTCTTCTTCATAGAAAGCCAATGAAGAAATGTACATGGCGTACCTTGCCTTACTTCAGCTGTAATGTTATCTAATGCTGAGTCCAAGTGTCAAGCCCCACCCTATAGCTGTAGCAAGGTTACAGCTCTGCTCTTGGTCTGCTTTGCGTGTGAGTGAATAGAAACACACACACACACACACACACACATGAATCAAGCTGGAATGAACCCTGAACTCAAGATATCATTAATAATATACACTGAACAAAAATATAAAGGCAACATGTAAAGTGTCCCATGTTTCATGAGCTGAAATAAAAGATCCCAGAAATGTTCCATAAACACAAGAAGCTTATTTCTCTGAAATGTTGTGCACATATTTGTTTACATCTCTGTTAGTGAACATTTCTCCTTTGTCAAGATAATCCATCCACCTGACAGGTGTGGAATATCAAGAAGATGATTAAACAGCATGATCATTACACAGGTGCACATTGTACTGGGGACAATAAAAGGCCACTCTAAAATGTGCAATTTTGTCACACAACACATTGCCACAGATGTGTCATGTTTTGAGGGAGAGTGCAATTGGCAGGCTGACTGCAAGAATGTCCACCAAAGCTGTTGCCAGATCACGTTATGTTAATTTCTTTACCATAAGCCGCCTCCAACATTGTTTTAGAGAATTTGTCCGTACGTCCAACCGGCCTCACAACCGTAGACCATGTGTATGGCATTGTTTTGGCGAGCGGTTTGCTGATGTCAGCGTTGTGAACAGAGTGCCCCGTGGTGGTGGTGGGGTTATGGTATGGTGTGTGGTGATGTCATCGTTGTGAACAGAGTGCCCCGTGGTGGTGGTGGTGGTGGTGGGGTTATGGTATGGTGTGTGGTGATGTCAGCGTTGTGAACAGAGTGCCCCGTGATGGTGGTGGTGGTGGTGGTGGTGGTGGTGGTGGTGGTGGTGGTGGGGTTATGGTATGGTGTGTGCTGATGTCATCGTTGTGAACAGAGTGCCCCGTGGTGGTGGTGGTGGTGGTGGTGGTGGTGGTGGTGGTGGTGGTGGTGGTGGTGGTGGTGGTGGTGGTGGTATGGTATGGTGTGTGCTGATGTCATCGTTGTGAACAGAGTGCCCCGTGGTGGTGGTGGTGGTGGTGGTGGTGGTGGTGGGGTTATGGTATGGTGTGTGCTGATGTCATCGTTGTGAACAGAGTGCCCCGTGGTGGTGGTGGTGGTGGTGGTGGTGGTGGTGGTGGTGGTGGTGGTGGTGGTGGTGGTGGTGGTGGTGGTGGTGGTGGTGGTGGTGGGGTTATGGTATGGACAGACATAAGCTACGGATAACGAACACAATTGCATTTTATTGATGGCAATTTGAATGCACAGAGATACTGTGGCGAGATCCTGAGGGCCATTGTGAGGCCTATTTCTTTTAAAGTATCGGTGACAAACGGATGCGTATCTGTATTCCAAGTCATGTGACATCCAGAGTTTATGTCCTAATGAATTTATTTAAAATGACTGATTTCCTTAAATTAACCGTAACTCAGTCAAATCTTTGAAATTGTTGCATGTTGCGTTTTTAATTTTGTTCAGTGTACACACACACACACACACACACACACACACACACACACACACACACACACACACACACACACACACACACACACACACACACACACACACACACACACACACACACACACACACACACACACACACACACACACACACACACACACACACACACACAACCCCACTGCAATGAGTCACAATTTAGGATGCTGTATTCACTTCAGTATATGAGCTCATCTCATTCAACCTCTACCATGATGGACAGTTATCAGTTCTGTCTAAAACGTTTGATAAAACACACAGATTGATCTGCTTGTAACCCTCCTCCCCTCTCCAGCCTGTGTTGTTCCAGTGCCGTGTCAGGCTGGGGCTGGGTGTGAGTGCGGAGGGGGAATAATGTCATCTGATCGTAAAGAGAGATGATCCCTACCGGCTTCTTTGTTGTTACTGTACCAGTAGTTTGTGTTGTTGTGTTATTTCTTCAACCCATATGAAGACAAGATGCTTGTCAGCACGTACGCATTACATCATACCAACTGAGATAGGTCATTAGGCAGAGTGTGGGGTGTAACAGGGAGAGGAGAAGAGACGGAGAGAGAGAAAGAGAGAGAGAGAGAGAGAGAGAGAGTACACAGCTATGAGTTAATTCAACTTTAGCTCCCTTTTAAAGAAGTGGGGGACCCCTGCTGGGTGGGTTGAGACCCACAGCCCCTCAACACGACGGCCCAGTATCCCTCCTTTCTCACTTCCTTGACGAAATCATCCATGGATAGGTGTAAGCAATGATTCTGTAACATATCTTTTTATAGGCAAGCCAATCATGCAAGACCTTTTCAAGAAGTAGGAAAGTGTGGGAAGGTGCAGTTGTATTCAAACAGAGAACTGCTCCTCTGTTTGTGTTGCTCATCCTCTCATCCATTGTGAGAAAACCCAGAAAAAAGAATGAAAAGAGAGTGGAAACTGGCCTATATGGATTTGATTCCCAATAGGTAGAGCTGTGCAGGGAGTTGACCTCTCCTGTAATATAACAAAGAGTTAACAGGAAGAGGACGATGTTACAGCCTGGTGGTAAACTGAAAACAAACATCTTGGTGACCTGATAAACAACCAAAGTGACTTCTAATCAGTGTCATCCAGGAGGCACTTGATGAGATGTCAATCTAGTAGAGGACTTGGTAGTCACACACACACTACAAACTCACTAGACACACACACACACGCACACGCAAATGCTACAAACATACTAGACACACACACACTACAAACACACTACGCACACATGCTACAAACATACTAGACAAACACACACACAACAACACACTACAAACACACTAGACACACACCCACACACACGCTACAAACTCACTAGACAGACACACACACACACACACATGCACACGCACACACAAATGCTACAAACACACTAGACACACACACACACTACATACACAGTACACACACACACACTACACACACGCTACAAACACACTAAACACACACACAAACACTGCACACTACATACCCCACACCCCACACACTACACACATCACACTTTTACCCAGTCTAAAGGAATGGTAACCTCATACACTCAACATGGCCTTTTACCCTGTCTAAAGGAATGGTAACCTCATACACTCAACCTGGCCTTTTACCCTGTCTAAAGGAATGGTAACCTCATACACTCAACCTGGCCTTTTACCCTGTCTAAAGGAATGGTAACCTCATACACTCAACCTGGCCTTTTACCCTGTCTAAAGGAATGGTACACTCATACACTCAACATGGCCTTTTACCCAGTCTAAAGGAATGGTAACCTCATACAATCCTTTGCCTTTGGCAAACACTCATTCATCTCAGTGGAGAAATGTTTGGCTTTGGAGGCTGATACAGGATCAGTGTGTGTGTGTGTGTGTGTGTGTGTGTGTGTGTGTGTGTGTGTGTGTGTGTGTGTGTGTGTGTGTGTGTGTGTGTGTGTGTGTGTGTGTGTGTGTGTGTGTGTGTGTGTGTGTGTGTGTGTGTGTGTGTGTGTGTGTGTGTGTGTGTGTGTGTGTGCATGTGTCTGTCTGCGTTCTTGTGAGAATTTACGTGTGAGCATTTGTATTTGTGTGTGGGCATTCATATGTGTATTCATGTGTGTGTTTATGTATATATATATATGTGTGTGTCTGTTTCTTTGTGTGTGTGGGGGTCAGGGTCTGATGCCGGTGGCCGTGCAGGTGGGTTGTTGCCTGCCTGGTCCCTCCTAAGAAGGTGGGTGGTAGAGGTGGGAGTTCAGAGGAGATAATCCCCGGCTTTGGCTCTAAGTCCTGAAGCACGCTGGGCAGCTCAGGGGCTGTGGGAGGAGTGGTGCTACCCTGTGGTAGTCACCCAGCCCGACCACTACCACCTGACCTGGCCCTGCCACCTGGCTGGCAACGCACACACACACACACACACACACACACGCTTTTTTTATTTTAGAGTCCAGGCTTTTCTATATTCAATCAGTTAAAAGGCTGTCTAGAGTCAGCCTGCTCTTATCCCTGGGTGGAGTGGACAGTGACTTGCATTGTCAACTGCCCCCTCTTCGCATTCAACCTGCTATGAGTTAGGACAGTGGTCCCCCCCCCCCCCCCCCCGCACTCATTCCGGCTTTCAACTTACTATTGCAAGTTGTAATAATAAGATGCACAAGGTGCATTTTCCAAATTGGGAAGTGCATCATCAGTGTTCCTTTTCTCATGTCATGTGATTGCAGATCTTAGAGAGCTGTTTATAACTTGTCAGAAATGTCCAGATCAAGTTGCACGTCAGCTAGGTTGTGAATGTATAGAATTGCAAGAAAATATATTTTAAAACCTGCAAAATGGTCTCTCCGCCAACAAGAGGGGTGTAACCAGTTTGTGTCATGAACAATGCTTGTGCCCACAGAAATAGACGTGGTTCGTGTATGGGGGAGGTGGTGGGGGGGTCCCTTATGCTGGAAGGGGGGCCTGAGTGGGAACCCCTGAATGAAGATATCTACAACTCACATTCAACCTGCTATGAATTAGGATATATATAACTCACAGGGCCACAGGTTCCCCCATGTGAGAAGCCTGGACACTTCCCAAGCTACCTGATACTCCACAACCATGAAAAGCGCTACAGACGAGTCATGTCTTTCTATTGCTATTACCAATCTTTTTTTACAGAGACTAGAGGAAGAGGGGTGTATGGGGGCTGATTCTTTTCGTATTGGGCCTGGCTCTAAACATATGGCCCTAGATAAAGAGGTGGAGTTGAGAGGCTAACTCAGAGGTCAAGGGTCATATGACCTCAGTGTCACGTTCCAGGTCGAACAGGCAGAGCTATTCAGCTGGAGACCTCGAGAGGAGACCCTTCCTCCTCACAAGTCAAAACTCTTCCCCTCTGCACCCGCACAGCTGTTAAGAGAGAAAGAGAGAGAGAGAAAGAGAGAGAGAGAGAGAGAGAGAGAGAGAGAGAGAGAGAGAGAGAGAGAGAGAGAGAGAGAGAGAGAGAGAGAGAGAGAGGTAGACAGAAGAGAGAGGTAGACAGAAAAGAGGTAGACAGAAGAGAGAGAGAATTAAAGAACTTTCAGCTGACAGGATGTACTTCAATCCAAAGCATTCTTTCATTCCACTCTACACTGTTCTATTCTCCACCAACCCCCACACATCCCCACTCCTCTCTCCCACACATCCCAACTCCTCTCTCCCACACATCCCAACTCCTCTCTCCCACACATCCCCACTCCTCTCTCACACACATCCCCACTCCTCTCTCCCACACATCCCCACTCCTCTCTCCCACACATCCCCACTCCTCTCTCCCTAACATCCCCCACTCCTCTCTCCCACACATCCCCACTCCTCTCTCCCCCACACATCCCCCACTCCTCTCTCCCCCCCACTAACATCCCCACACCTCTCTCCCCCACATCATCCCCCACTCCTCTCTCCCAAACATCCCTCACTCCTCTCCCCACACATCCCCCACTCCTCTCTCCCACACATCCCCCACTCCTCTCTCCCAAACATCCCCCACTCCTCTCTCCCAAACATCCCCACCCTCTCCCAAACATCCCCACTCTCTCCCAAACATCCCCACTCCTCTCTCCCAAACATCCCCCACTCCTCTCTCCCAAACATCCCCACTCCTCTCTCCCAAACATCCCCCACTCCTCCCCACTCCTCTCCCAAACATCCCCCAATCCTCTCTCCCAACATCCCCCACTCCTCTCTCCCAAACATCCCCACTCCTCTCTCCCAAACATCCCCACTCCTCTCTCCCAAACATCCCCCACTCCTCTCTCCCAAACATCCCCCACTCCTCTCTCCCAAACATCCCCCAAACATCCCCTCTCCCCCAAACATCCCCACTCCTCTCTCCCAAACATCCCCCAAACATCCTCTCTCCCAAACATCCCCACTCCTCTCTCCCAAACATCCCCCACTCCTCTCTCCCAAACATCCCCACTCCTCTCTCCCAAACATCCCCCACTCCTCTCTCCCAAACATCCCCCACTCCTCTCTCCCAAACATCCCCACTCCTCTCTCCCAAACATCCCCCAAACATCCTCTCTCCCAAACATCCCCTCCCACATCCTCTCTCCCAAACATCCCCACTCCTCTCTCCCAAACATCCCCCACTCCTCTCTCCCAAACATCCCCACTCCTCTCTCCCAAACATCCCCACTCATCTCTCCCAAACATCCCCACTCCTCTCTCCCAAACATCCCCCACTCCCTCTCCCAAACATCCCCCACTCCTCTCTCCCAAACATCCCCACTCCTCTCTCCCAAACATCCCCACTCCTCTCTCCCAAGCACCCCCACTCCTCTCTCCCAAACACCCCCACTCCCCCAAACATCCCCCACTCCTTTCTCCCAAACATCCCCACTCCTCTCTCCCAAACATCCCCACTCTCTCCCCAAACATCCCCACTCCTCTCTCCCAAGCACCCCCACTCCTCTCTCCCAAACATCCCCCAAACATCCCCACTCTCTCCCCAAACATCCCCACTCCTCTCTCCCAAACATCCCCACTCCCCACTCTCTCCCAAACATCCCCACTCCTCTCTCCCAAACATCCCCACTCCTCTCACCCAAACATCCCCACTCCTCTCTCCCACTCCTCTCTCCCAAACATCCCCACTCCTCTCTCCCAAACATCCCCACTCCTCTCTCCCAAACATCCCCACTCCTCTCTCCCTAACATCCCCACTCCTCTCTCCCTAACATCCCCACTCCTCTCTCCCTAACATCCCCACTCCTCTCTCCCAAACCCACGCCTTGACACATAGTACACTCTTAGAATTAGCCTCGAGATCCTCAAGGAACCCCTGGAGTTCTCAAGTCAGAGGTCTATGTTTACACCTTTGGTGTACACCTTAGTTGATGGTTCTTAGAGGAACCATCAATGGTTCAATCTAGCAACGGGTTCCTGGAGGAACCCTGTAGTTGAGGCATGGCGCAATTTTTTTGAGGGGGGGCAGAGAATAAATGTTATTCCTGTTCATCTGTTCTGTTGTATTGTCATCACACATTGAGGTTGAACACTGATAGTTGTGTAGCTTCAATGAGGCTAACAGAGGTGTATGTTCCTGAAGAGCCAATGCAAATCCCAAAGTTGGAATAGTTACCACTTTATTATTGTATGGAATCAACAATGTTAATATCATTAATATTATATTAAAATATGTAAAACACAAATATTTAAGGATTATTTTAATTTTCAGTATACAAATGTAACACGATGAACAGGAATTAATTGTATGCTAACAGGTGACCAAAAACAACTATATGAAGGCCACGTCTCCAATCTGATATGCTTCCACCTGTACAATATATGATTAAAAAAGTTCCAAATTAAACCCCTCCCATTAAAAAAGGCTTAGATTTGAAATTTAACACAGGGTTTCCTCAAAGACCCTTTTCAGAGGGGTTCATCGAAGACCCTTTTCAGAGGGGTTCCTCGAAGACCCTTTTCAGAGGGGTTCCTCAAAGACCCTTTTCAGAGGGGTTCATCGAAGACCCTTTTCAGAGGGGTTCCTCAAAGACCCTTTTCAGAGGGGTTCCTCAAAGACCCTTTTCAGAGGGGTTCCTCAAAGACCCTTTTCAGAGGGGTTCCTCAAAGACCCTTTTCAGAGGGGTTCCTCAAAGACCCTTTTCAGAGGGGTTCATCGAAGACCCTTTTCAGACGTCTCAGTCCTGGCTGAGAGTGTTGAGTCCAACACATCTCCCACTAAGAGTGTACTGTAGTCCTGGCTGAGAGTGTAGAGTCCAGCACATCTCCCACTAAGAGTGTACTGTAGTCCTGGCTGAGAGTGTAGAGTCCAGCACATCTCCCACTAAGAGTGTACTGTAGTCCTGGCTAAGAGTGTAGAGTCCAGCACATCTCCCACTAAGAGTGTACTGTAGTCCTGGCTGAGAGTGTAGAGTCCAGCACATCTCCCACTAAGAGTGTACTGTAGTCCTGTCTGAGAGTGTAGAGTCCAGCACATCTCCCACTAAGAGTGTACTGTAGTCCCATACTAGTGTATGCACACATGACCGCTTTGGATAAAAGCGTCTGCTAAATGGCATATATTATTATTATATTAGTCCTGGCTGAGAGTGTAGAGTCCAGCACATCTCCCACTAAGAGTGTACTGTAGTCCTGGCTGAGAGTGTAGAGTCCAGCACATCTCCCACTAAGAGTGTACTGTAGTCCTGGCTGAGAGTGTTGAGTCCAACACATCTCCCACTAAGAGTGTACTGTAGTCCTGGCTGAGAGTGTAGAGTCCAGCACATCTCCCACTAAGAGTGTACTGTAGTCCTGGCTAAGAGTGTAGAGTCCAGCACATCTCCCACTAAGAGTGTACTGTAGTCCTGGCTGAGAGTGTAGAGTCCAGCACATCTCCAACTAAGAGTGTACTGTAGTCCTGGCTGAGAGTGTAGAGTCCAGCACATCTCCCACTAAGAGTGTACTGTAGTCCTGGCTAAGAGTGTAGAGTCCAGCACATCTCCCACTAAGAGTGTACTGTAGTCCTGGCTGAGAGTGTAGAGTCCAGCACATCTCCCACTAAGAGTGTACTGTAGTCCTGGCTGAGAGTGTAGAGTCCAGCACATCTCCCACTAAGAGTGTACTGTAGTCCTGGCTGAGAGTGTAGAGTCCAGCACATCTCCCACTAAGAGTGTACTGTAGTCCTGGCTGAGAGTGTAGAGTCCAGCACATCTCCCACTAAGAGTGTACTGTAGTCCTGGCTGAGAGTGTAGAGTCCAGCACATCTCCCACTAAGAGTGTACTGTAGTCCTGGCTGAGAGTGTTGAGTCCAACACATCTCCCACTAAGAGTGTACTGTAGTCCTGGCTGAGAGTGTTGAGTCCAACACATCTCCCACTAAGAGTGTACTGTGGTCCTGGCTGAGAGTGTAGAGTCCAGCACATCCCCCACTCCTCTCTCCCAAACATGCTCCTTGACACACACAGTCCAGTCCATTACTATTGCAGAATGAAGAGGCACAAACAGGTTTTATGCTCAGTAAGACAACTATGAACGTTGTATTTGTAACTATTTTATTTTGAAGCAAAATGACATTCAAGAGTATGATCAGCTTGGAGACCTGCTTTCCCAATAACGAGTCTTATATTTCTATTCAATTTATATTAATTCGGATTATTCCACTTTTATACAATTGTATTGAACATTGAATGTGAATGAGCTGAAACATTGTGTGTTCCCAGCTATGTGGTCCCTTCCAGCGCCTATAAAACAAAGCTCACACACAGTCGCCTCCTGACCGCCCCATAACCTCCAGATAACCCCAACAGCATCATTATGGCATCACAGCAGGCCTAATGATCTGATGTTGACGATATACAACTTCGGGCTTGGCCTTCATTCACAAACCAATGGCTTCACACCCATAGCCCAGCCTTAGTGTACATCCCAAACGGCACCCTCTTCCCTATATAGTACACTACTTTTGACCAGAGCCCAATAGATCCTGGTCAAAGTAGTGCACTAAAAAGGGAATGGGGTGCCATTTAGTCTACAAACATTACTGCTTGTTTCCATCCCCTTCCCTGAGTAGGTCCAACATAGAGAACAGTAAACAACCCCTAAACATGCCCTGACACCTTCTGGAGCCAGGAGTGACTGGGAGACACGCTGTTCCTCTCAACTACACTTGTCTGCACCACAAGCCACTATCACTTCCCTCTTTCCCTGAATCGTACATGACTCATTTTTCTCAATCTCTCTCTCTCTCTCTCTCTCTCTCTCTCTCTCTCTCTCTCTCTCTCTCTCTCTCTCTCTCTCTCTCTCTCTCTCTCTCTCTCTCAATCTCTCTCTCTCTCTCAATCTCTCTCTCTCTCTCTCTCTCTCTCTCTCTCTCTGTCTGTCTGTCTGTCTGTCTGTCTGTCTGTCTGTCTGTCTGTCTGTCTGTCTGTCTGTCTGTCTGTCTGTCTGTCTGTCTGTCTGTCTGTCTGTCTGTCTGTCTGTCTGTCTGTCTGTCTGTCTGTCTGTCTGTCTGTCTGTCTGTCTGTCTGTCTGTCTGTCTGTCTGTCTGTCTGTCTGTCTGTCTGTCTGTCTGTCTGTCTGTCTGTCTGTCTGTCTGTCTCTGTCTCTGTCTCTGTCTCTGTCTCTGTCTCTGTCTCTGTCTCAATTCAAGGGCTTTATTGGCATGAGACATTGCCAAAGTAAGTGAGGTAGACAACATACAAAGTGAATATATAAAGTGAAAAACAACTAAAATTAACAGTAAACATTACACATACAGAAGTTTCAAAACAGTAAAGACATTACAAATGTCATATTATATATTATATATATATTGGTTGAACATTGAATGTGAATGAGCTGAAACATTGTGTGTTCCCAGCTATGTGGTCCCTTCCAGCGCCTATAAAACAAAGCTCCCACACAGTCGCCTCCTGACCGCCCCATAACCTCCAGATAACCCCAACAGCATCATTATGGCATCACAGCAGGCCTAATGATCTGATGTTGATGATATACAAAAGAGTAAAGACATTACAAATGTCATATTATGTGCAAATAGTTGAAGTGCAAAAGGGAAAATAAATAAACATAAATATGGATTGTATTTACATTTACATTTAAGTCATTTAGTGTTTTTACAATGGTGTTTGTTCTTCACTGGTTGCCAAGCAACAGATATCAAATCAAATTTGATTTGTCACGTGCACCGAATACAATAGGTGTAGACCTTACAGTGAAATGCTTACTTACAGGCTCTAACCAATAGTGCAAAAAAAAAGTGTTAGGTGAACAATAGGTAGGTAAAGAAATAAAAGGAGTTAAGAAACACAACCTTGCTGCTGTGATGACACACTGTGTTATTTCACCCAGTAGATGTGGGAGTTTATCAAAATTGGGTTTGTTTTCAAATTCTTTGTGGATCTGTGTAATATGGGGGAATTATGTGTCTCTAATATGGTATTATATTTTGCAGGAGGTTAGGAAGTGCACCTCAGTTTCCACCTCATTTGTGGGCAGTGTGCACATAACCTGTCTTCTCTTGAGACCCAGGTCTGCCTATAGCGGCCTTTCTCAATAGCAAGGCTATGCTCACTGAGTCTGTACGTAGTCAAAGTGTCATGTTTTGTCATTGGTTATCATGTCTTGTCTCTGTGCTTCCCTTCTATTCGTTTCCCTCTGCTGGTCTTATTAGGTTCTTTCCCTCTTTCTATCTCTCTCTCCCCCTCCCTCTCTCCCTCTCTCGCTCTCTCTCTCTATCGTTCCGTTCCTGCTCCCAGCTGTTCCTCATTCTCCTAACTACCTCATTTACTCTTTTCACACCTGTCCCCTATTTTGCCCTCTGATTAGAGCCCCTATTTCTCCCTCTGTTTTCCGCTTCTGTCCTTGTCGGATCCTTGTATGATGTTCGCTGTTCTGTGTCCTTGTTTCGCCCTGTCGTGTTTTACCTTCTTCAGATGCTGCGTGTGAGCAGCTGTCAATGTCAGCTACGGCCGGTGCCTTCCCGAAACGACCTGCAGTCTGTGGTCGAGTCTCCAGTCGTTCCTCTCTACTGACGAGTGGATTTCAGTTTTCTTGTTTTTGCTTTCACCTAGATAATATCCAGGATTATCACCTTTTGTCTAAAACTGGAATAAAGACTCTGTTTTCGTTAAGTCGCTTTTGGGTCCTCATTCACCTGCATAACAGAAGGATCCGACCAAGAATGGACCCAGCGACTACGGATTCTCGCAACACTGCCGTCGAGATCCAGGGAGCAATGCTCGGCAGACACGAGCAGGAATTGTCTGCTGCTCGTCATGCCGTTGAGACCCTGGCCGCTCAGGTTTCCGACCTCTCAGGACAGTTTCAGAGTCTTCGTCTCGTGCCACCAGCTACTTCCTGGTCTTCCGAGTCTCCGGAACCTAGGGTTAATAACCCACCATGTTACTCTGGGCAGCCCACTGAGTGCCGCTCCTTTCTCACCCAGTGTGATATTGTGTTCTCTCTCCAACCCAACACATACTCAAGAGAGAGAGCTCGGATTGCTTACGTCATTTCACTCCTTACTGGTCGGGCTTGGGAGTGGGGCACAGCTATCTGGTAGGCAAGGGCTGAGTGTTCTAACAATTATCTGAACTTTAAAGAGGAGATGATACGGGTTTTTGATCGTTCAGTTTTTGGTAAGGAGGCTTCTAGGGCCCTGGCTTCCCTATGTCAAGGTGATCGATCCATAACGGATTACTCTATAGAGTTTCGCACTCTTGCTGTCTCTAGTGACTGGAACGAGCCGGCGTTGCTCGCTCGTTTTCTGGAGGGACTCCACGCTGAGGTTAAAGATGAGATTCTCTCCCGGGAGGTTCCTTCCAGCGTGGACTCTTTGATTGCACTCGCCATCAGCATAGAACGACGGGTAGATCTTCATCACCGAGCTCGTGGAAGAGAGCTCGCGTTAACGGTGTTCCCCCTCTCCGCATCTCAACCATCTCCTCCCTTCGGCTCAGAGACTGAGCCCATGCAGCTGGGAGGTATTCGCATCTCGACTAAGGAGAGGGAACGGAGGATCACCAACCGCCTTTGCCTCTATTGCGGTTCTGCTGGACATTCTGTCATTTCATGTCCAGTAAAAGCCAGAGCTCATCAGTAAGCGGAGGGCTACTGGTGAGCGCTACTACTCAGGTCTCTCCATCAAGATCCTGTACTACCTTGTCGGTCCATCTACGCTGGACCGGTTCGGCTGCTTCCTGCAGTGCCTTGATAGACTCTGGGGCTGAGGGTTGTTTTATGGACGAAGCATGGGCTCGGAAACATGACATTCCTCTCAGACAGTTAGGGAAGCCCACGCCCATGTTCGCCTTAGATGGTAGTCTTCTCCCCAGTATCAGATGTGAGACACTACCTTTAACCCTCACAGTATCTGGTAACCACAGTGAGACCATTTCCTTTTTGATTTTTCGTTCACCTTTTACAACTGTTGTTTTGGGTCACCCCTGGCTAGTATGTCATAATCCTTCTATTAATTGGTCTAGTAATTCTATCCTATCCTGGAACGTTTCTTGTCATGTGAAGTGTTTAATGTCTGCTATCCCTCCTGTTTCTTCTGTCCCCTCTTCTCAGGAGGAACCTGGTGATTTGACAGGAGTGCCGGAGGAATATCATGATCTGCGTATGGTCTTCAGTCGGTCCAGAGCCAACTCCCTTCCTCCTCACCGGTCGTATGATTGTTGTATTGATCTCCTTTCGGGGACCACTCCCCCTCGGGGTAGACTATACTCTCTGTCGGCTCCCGAACGTAAGGCTCTCGAGGATTATTTGTCTGTTTCTCTCGACGCCGGTACCGTGGTGCCTTCTTCCTCTCCCGCCGGAGCGGGGTTTTTTTTTGTTAATAAGAAGGACGGTACTCTGCGCCCCTATGAGGATTATCGAGGGCTGAATGACATAACGGTTAAGAATCGTTATCCGCTTCCCCTTATGTCGTCAGCCTTCGAAATTCTGCAGGGAGCCAGGTTCTTTACTAAGTTGGACCTTCGTAACGCTTACCATCTCGTGCGCATCAGAGAGGGGGACGAGTGGAAAACGGCGTTTAACACTCCGTTAGGGCATTTTGAATACCGGGTTCTGCCGTTCGGTCTCGCTAATGCTCCAGCTGTCTTTCAGGCATTAGTTAATGATGTACTGAGAGACATGCTGAACATCTTTGTTTTCGTCTACCTTGACGACATCCTGATTTTTTCACCGTCACTCGAGATTCATGTTCAGCACGTTCGACGTGTACTCCAGCGCCTTTTAGAGAATTGTCTCTACGTGAAGGCTGAGAAGTGCGCCTTTCATGTCTCCTCTGTCACATTTCTCGGTTCTGTTATTTCCGCTGAAGGCATTCAGATGGATCCCGCTAAGGTCCAGGCTGTCAGTGATTGGCCCGTTCCAAGGTCACGTGTCGAGTTGCAGCGCTTTCTAGGTTTCGCTAATTTCTATCGGCGTTTCATTCGTAATTTTGGTCAAGTTGCTGCCCCTCTCACAGCTCTTACTTCTGTCAAGACGTGCTTTAAGTGGTCCGGTTCCGCCCAGGGAGCTTTTGATCTCCTCAAGAAGCGTTTTACATCCGCTCCTATCCTTGTTACTCCTGACGTCACTAAACAATTCATTGTCGAGGTTGACGCTTCAGAGGTGGGCGTGGGAGCCATTCTATCCCAGCGCTTCCATTCTGACGATAAGGTCCATCCTTGCGCTTATTTTTCTCATCGCCTGTCGCCATCGGAACGCAACTATGATGTGGGTAACCGCGAACTGCTCGCCATCCGCTTAGCCCTAGGCGAATGGCGACAGTGGTTGGAGGGGGCGACCGTTCCTTTTGTCGTTTGGACTGACCATAAGAACCTTGAGTACATCCGTTCTGCCAAACGACTTAATGCACGTCAAGCTCGTTGGGCGTTGTTTTTCGCTCGTTTCGAGTTCGTGATTTCTTATCGCCCGGGTAATAAGAACACCAAGCCTGATGCCTTATCCCGTCTCTTTAGTTCTTCTGTGGCTTCTACCGACCCCGAGGGGATTCTCCCTGAAGGGCGTGTTGTCGGGTTGACTGTCTGGGGAATTGAGAGACAGGTAAAGCAAGCACTCACTCACACTGCGTCACCGCACGCTTGTCCTAGTAACCTTCTTTTCGTTCCTGTCTCTACTCGTCTGGCTGTTCTTCAGTGGGCTCACTCTGCCAAGTTAGCTGGCCACCCCGGCGTTCGGGGTACGCTTGCTTCTATTCGCCAGCGGTTTTGGTGGCCTACTCAGGAGCGTGACACGCGCCGTTTCGTGGCTGCTTGTTCGGACTGCGCGCAGACTAAGTCAGGTAACTCTCCTCCTGCCGGTCGTCTCAGACCGCTTCCCATTCCTTCTCGACCATGGTCTCACATCGCCTTAGACTTTATTACCGGTCTGCCTTCGTCTGCGGGGAAGACTGTGATTCTTCCGGTTGTCGATAGGTTCTCTAAGGCGGCACATTTCATTCCCTCGCTAAGCTTCCTTCCGCTAAGGAGACGGCACAAATCATCATTGAGAATGTGTTCAGAATTCATGGCCTCCCGTTAGACGCCGTTTCAGACAGAGGTCCGCAATTCACGTCACAGTTTTGGAGGGAGTTCTGTCGTTTGATTGGTGCTTCCGTCAGTCTCTCTTCCGGTTTTCATCCCCAGTCTAACGGTCAAGCAGAAAGGGCCAATCAGACGATTGGTCGCATATTACGCAGCCTTTCTTTTAGAAACCCTGCGTCTTGGGCAGAACAGCTCCCCTGGGCAGAATACGCTCACAACTCGCTTCCTTCGTCTGCTACCGGGCTATCTCCGTTTCAGAGTAGTCTTGGGTACCAGCCTCCTCTGTTCTCGTCCCAGCTCGCCGAGTCCAGCATTCCCTCCGCTCAGGCTTTTGTCCAACGTTGTGAGCGCACCTGGAGGAGGGTCAGGTCTGCACTTTGCCGTTACAGGGCGCAGACTGTGAGAGCCGCCAATAAACGTAGGATTAAGAGTCCTAGGTATTGTCGCGGTCAGAGAGTGTGGCTTTCCACTCGTAACCTTCCCCTTACGACAGCTTCTCGCAAGTTGACTCCGCGGTTCATTGGTCCGTTCCGTGTCTCTCAGGTCGTCAATCCTGTCGCTGTGCGACTGCTTCTTCCGCGACATCTTCGTCGCGTCCACCCTGTCTTCCATGTCTCCTGTGTTAAGCCTTTTCTTCGCGCCCCCGTTCGTCTTCCCTCCCCCCCCGTCCTTGTCGAGGGCGCACCTATTTACAAGGTACGGAAGATCATGGACATGCGTTCTCGGGGACGTGGTCACCAGTACTTAGTGGATTGGGAGGGTTACGGTCCTGAGGAGAGGAGTTGTGTTCCATCTCGGGACGTGCTGGACCGTTCGTTGATTGATGATTTCCTCCGTTGCCGCCAGGGTTCCTCCTCGAGTGCGCCAGGAGGCGCTCGGTGAGTGGGGGGGTACTGTCATGTTTTGTCATTGGTTATCATGTCTTGTCTCTGTGCTTCCCTTCTATTCGTTTCCCTCTGCTGGTCTTATTAGGTTCTTTCCCTCTTTCTATCCCTCTCCCCCTCCCTCTCTCCCTCTCTCGCTCTCTCTCTCTCTATCGTTCCGTTCCTGCTCCCAGCTGTTCCTCATTCTCCTAACTACCTCATTTACTCTTTTCACACCTGTCCCCTATTTTGCCCTCTGATTAGAGCCCCTATTTCTCCCTCTGTTTTGCGCTTCTGTCCTTGTCGGATCCTTGTATGATGTTCGCTGTTCTGTGTCCTTGTTTCGCCCTGTCGTGTTTTACCTTCTTCAGATGCTGCGTGTGAGTAGCTGTCAATGTCAGCTACGGCCGGTGCCTTCCCGAAACGACCTGCAGTCTGTGGTCGAGTCTCCAGTCGTTCCTCTCTACTGACGAGTGGATTTCAGTTTTCTTGTTTTTGCTTTCACCTAGATAATATCCAGGATTATCACCTTTTGTCTAAAACTGGAATAAAGACTCTGTTTTCGTTAAGTCGCTTTTGGGTCCTCATTCACCTGCATAACACAAAGCTTTCCTTAAGTTTGCGTCAGTCACAGTGGTCAGGTATTCTGCCACTGTGTACTGTCTGTTTAGGGCCAAATAGCATTCTAGTTTGCTCTGTTTTTTATCATTTCTTTCCAATGTGTCAAGTAATTATCTTTTTCTTTTCTCATGATTTGGTTGGGTCTAATTGTATTGCTGTCCTGGGGCTCTGTGGGGTGTGTTTGTGTACAGAGTCCCAGGACCAGGACTCTTCTCCAGGTTAATCTCTCTGTAGGTGATGGCTTTGTTATGGAAGGTTTTGGAATCGCTTCCTTTTAGGTGGTTGTAGAATTTAACGGCTCTTTTCTGGATTTTGATAATTTGCGGGTATAATTCTGCTCTGCATGCATTATTTGGTGTTTTACGTTGTACACGGAGTATATTTTTGCAGAACTCTGCAAGTCTCAATTTGGTGTTTGTCCCATTTAGTGAATTGTTGGTTGGTGAGCGGACCCCAGACCTCACAACCATAAAGGGCAATGGGTTCTTTAACTGATTCAAGTATTTTTAGCCAGATGCTAATTGGTATGTCAAATTTTATGTTCCTTTTGATGGCATAGAAAGCCCTTCTTGCCTTTTCTCTCAGATAGTTCACAGCTTTATGGAAGTTACCTGTGGTGCTTATGTTTAGGCCGAGGTACAGTAACAGTCCAAGGTTTAGACACCAAGTCATTCAAGGGTTTTACTTTATTTGGACTATTTTCTTCATTGTAGAATACCTATGAAATAACACATGCTGACTCATGTAGTAACCAAAAAAGTGATAAACATATCAATATATATTTTAGATTTTAGATTTTTCAAAATAGGCATCCTTTGCCTTGATGACAGCTTTGCACACTCTTGGTATTCTCTCACCAGATTTACCTGGAATGCTTTTCCAACATTCTCAACATATGCTCTCCCTTCACTCTGCAGTCCAACTCATCCCAAACCAATTGGGTTGAGGTAGGGTGATTGTGGAGGCCAGGTCATCTCATGCAGCACTCCATCACTCTCCTTCTTGGTAAAATAGCCCTTATACAGCCTGGAGGTGTGTTGGGTCCTTGTCCTGTTGAAAAACAAATGATAGTCCCACTAAGCGCAAACCAGATGGGATGGCGTATAGCTGCAGCATGCTGTGGTAGCCATGCTGGTTAAGTGTGCCTTTATTCTAAATAAATCACAGACATTGTTACCAGTGTGTCCAAACCTTTGACTGGTACTGTACGTCTAGTTTTTTCTGTGCTTGAAGGCTACGGTGTCTAGATGAAATTTGTATTTGTGGTCCTGGCAACTGGACCTTTTTTGCAACACCATTGTTTTTGTCTTACTGAGATGTACTGTCAGGGCCCAGGTCTGACATAATCTGTGCAATCTCTCTCTCTGACACCAAAAATTCAGAGATTTCCATACCCAACTATAATATCTTCCGTCAAGATAGAACTGCTAAAGGGGGAGGAGTTGCAGTCTACTGCAGAGATAGTAATGTCATACTTTCCAGGTCCATACCCAAACAGTTCGAACTACTAATTCTGAAAATCACTCTCTCCAGAAATAAGTCTCTCACTGTTGCCGCCTGCTACCGACCCCCCTCAGCTCCCAGCTGTGCCCTGGACACCATTTGTGAATTGATTGCCCCCCATCTAGCTTCAGAGTTTGTTCTGCTAGGTGACCTAAACTGGGATATGCTTAACACCCCGGCAGTCCTACAATCTAAGCTAGATGCCCTCAATCTCACTCAAATCATCAAGGAACCCACCAGGTACAACCCTAACTCTGTAAGCAAGGGCACCCTCATAGATGCCATCCTGACCAACTGGCCCTCCAAATACACCTCCGCTGTCTTCAACCAGGATCTCAGCGACCACTGCCTCATTGCCTGTATCCGCTGCGGTGCCGCAGTCAAACGACCACCCCTCATCACTGTCAAACGCTCCCTAAAACACTTCTGTGAGCAGGCCTTTCTAATCGACCTGGCCCGGGTATCCTGGAAGGACATTGACCTCATCCCGTCAGTTAAGGATGCCTGGTCATTCTTTAAGAGTAACTTCCTCACCATTTTAGATAAGCATGCTCCGTTCAAAAAATGCAGAACTAAGAACAGATACAGCCCTTGGTTCACTCCAGACCTGACTGCCCTCGACCAGCACAAAAACATCCTGTGGCGGACTGCAATAGCATCGAACAGTCCCCGCGATATGCAACTGTTCAGGGAAGTCAGGAACCAATACACGCAGTCAGTCAGGAAAGCTAAGGCCAGCTTCTTCAGGCAGAAGTTTGCATCCTGTAGCTCCAACTCCAAAAAGTTCTGGGACACTGTGAAGTCCATGGAGAACAAGAGCACCTCCTCCCAGCTGCCCACTGCACTGAGGCTAGGGAACACGGTCACCACCGACAAAGCCATGATTATCGAAAACTTCAACAAGCATTTCTCAACTGCTGGCCATGCCTTCCGCCTGGCTACTCCTACCTCGGCCAACAGCCCCGGCCCCCCCGCAGCTCCTCGCCCAAGCCTCTCCAGGTTCTCCTTTACCCAAATCCAGATAGCATATGTTCTGAAAGAGCTGCAAAACCTGGACCCGTATAAATCAGCTGGGCTTGACAATCTGGACCCTCTATTTCTGAAACTATCCGCCGCCATTGTCGCAACCCCTATTACCAGCCTGTTCAACCTCTCTTTCATATCGTCTGAGATCCCCAAGGACTGGAAAGCTGCCGCATTCATCCCCCTTTTCAAAGGGGGTGACACCCTGGAACCAAACTGTTACAGACCTATATCCATCCTGCCCTGCCTATCTAAGGTCTTCGAAAGCCAAGTCAACAAACAGGTGACTGACCATCTCGAATCCCACCGTACCTTCTCCGCTATGCAATCCGGTTTCCGAGCCGGTCACGGGTGCACCTCAGCCACACTCAAGGTACTAAACGACATCATAACCGCCATCGATAAAAGACAGTACTGTGCAGCCGTCTTCATCGACCTTGCCAAGGCTTTCGACTCTGTCAATCACCATATTCTTATCGGCAGACTCAGTAGCCTCGGTTTTTCGGATGACTGCCTTGCCTGGTTCACCAATTACTTTGCAGACAGAGTTCAGTGTGTCAAATCGGAGGGCATGTTGTCCGGTCCCCTGGCAGTCTCTATGGGGGTGCCACAGGGTTCAATTCTCGGGCCGACTCTTTTCTCTGTATATATCAATGATGTTGCTCCTGCTGCGGGCGATTCCCTGATCCACCTCTACGCAGACGACACCATTGTATACACTTTCGGCCCGTCATTGGACACTGTGCTATCTAACCTCCAATTGAGCTTCAATGCCATACAACACTCCTTCCGTGGCCTCCAACTGCTCTTAAACGCTAGTAAAACCAAATGCATGCTTTTCAACCGATCGCTGCCTGCACCCGCATGCCCGACTAGCATCACCACACTGGATGGCTCCGACCTTGAATATGTGGACACCTATAAGTACCTAGGTGTCTAGCTAGACTGCAAACTCTCCTTCCAGACCCATATCAAACATCTCCAATCGAAAATCAAATCAAGAATCGGCTTCCTATTCCGCAACAAAGCCTCCTTCACTCACGCTGCCAAGCTTACCCTAGTAAAACTGACTATCCTACCGATCCTCGACTTCGGCGACGTCATCTACAAAATTGCTTCCAACACTCTACTCAGCAAACTGGATGCAGTTTATCACAGTGCCATCCGTTTTGTCACTAAAGCACCTTATATTACCCACCACTGCGACTTGTATGCTCTAGTCGGCTGGCCCTCGCTACATAATCGTCGCCAGACCCACTGGCTTCAGGTCATCTACAAGGCCATGCTAGGCAAAGCTCCGCCTTATCTCAGCTCACTGGTCACGATGGCAACACCCATCCGTAGCACGCGCTCCAGCAGGTGTATGTCATTGATCATCCCTAAAGCCAACACCTCATTCGGCCGCCTTTCGTTCCAGTACTCTGCTGCCTGTGACTGGAACGAATTGCAAAAATCACTGAAGTTGGAGACTTTTATCTCCCTCACCAACTTCAAACATCAGCTAGCTGAGCAGCTAACCGATCACTGCAGCTGTACATAATCTATTGGTAAATAGCACACCCATTTTCACCTACCTCATCCCCACAGTTTTTATTTATTTACTTTTCTGCTCTTTTGCACACCAATATCTCTACCTGTACATGATCATTTATCACTTCAGTGTTAATCTGCAATATTGTAATTATTCGCCTACCTCCTCATGCCTTTTGCACACATTGTATATAGACTCACCTTTTTTTCTCTGTGTTATTGACTTGTTAATTGTTTACTCCATGTGTAACTCTGTGTTGTCTGTTCACACTGCTATGCTTTATCTTGGCCAGGTCGCAGTTGCAAATGAGAACCTGTTCTCAACTAGCCTACCTGGTTAAATAAAGGTGAAATAAAAAAAAAAAATAATATAAATAGAGGTCCTGGATGGCAAAAAGCTTGGCCCCGGTGATCGAGTGGGCCATACGCACTACCCTCTGTTGCGCCTTACGGTGGGATATCGAGCAGTTGCCATACCAGGCGGTAATGCAACCGGTCAGGATGCTCTCGATGGTACAGCTGTATAGCTTTTTGAGGATCTGGGGACTCATGCCAAATCTTTTGTCTCCTGAGGGGGAATAGGCACTGTCGTGCCCTCTTCACGACTGTCTTGGTGTGTTTGGACCACGATAGTTTGTTGGTGATGTGGACACCAAGGAACTTGAAGCTCTGGATTTGTTCCACTACAGCCCCGTCGATGTGAGAGGGGGCGTGTTCAGCCCACCTTTTCCTGTAGTCCACGATCAGCGCCTGTGTTTGGCTCACGTTGAGGGAAAGGTTGTTGTCCTGGCACCACATTGCCAGGTCTCTGACCTCCTCCCTGTAGTCTGTCTCATCGTTGTCAGTGATCAGGCCTACCGCCGTTGAGTCGCCAGCAAACTTAATGATGGTGTTGGAGTCGTGGGTGAACAGGGAGTACAGGAGGGGACTAAGCACTCTCTGCCCTCTGTCACTCTCTGACCTCTGTCACTCTCTGACCTCTGTCAATTCAATTCAATTCAATTCAATTCAAGGGCTTTATTGGCATGGGAAACATGTGTTAACATTGCCAAAGCAAGTGAGGTAGACAACATACAAAGTGAATATATATCTGTCACTCACTGACCTCTGTCACTCTCTGCCCTCTGTCACTCACTGACCTCTGTCACTCACTGACCTCTGTCACTCACTGACCTCTGTCACTCTCTGCCCTCTGTCACTCTCTGACCTCTGTCACTCTCTGACCTCTGTCACTCTCTGACCTCTGTCACTCTCTGACCTCTGTCACTCTCTGCCCTCTGTCACTCTCTGACCTCTGTCACTCTCTGCCCTCTGTCACTCTCTGACCTCTGTCACTCTCTGCCCTCTGTCACTCTCTGACCTCTGTCACTCTCTGACCTCTGTCACTCACTGACCTCTGTCACTCACTGACCTCTGTCACTCACTGACCTTAATCTTGACCTTTGTAATACTCTCTTTCCCCCCTCTATCTCTTTCTCTCATCTACCTTTCTTTCTCTCGCTCTCTCCCTTTCTTTCTCACCTGCTCTCTCTTTCTGTCTCAGTCTCCTGTTCCCTCTCAGGGGAGTTCCCTGCATCTTTTCTCTGAGAACAGAACAGGGGGTGAACAGAGGACATGAAACCCGAGAAGTTGAATTATAGAGGTAAAGGAAGCTGAACTGTTGACATACAGAGATGTTCTCTGTGTTCATTCTTGAAGGCATCAAGCTATCATATTTTCAGTATGCAAAGTGAAATAAGTAATATCACCTAAAGTTGAACTGAAATAAGTAATGTAACCTAAAGTTGACCTTAAATAAGTAATGTCACCTAAAGTTGACCTTAAATAAGTAATGTCACCTAAAGTTGAGCTGAAATAACTAATGTCACCTAAACTGGACTAAAATAAGTAATGTAACCTAAAGTTGAGCTGAAATAAGTAATGTAACCTAAAGTTGAACTGAAATAAGTAATGTCACCTAAAGTTGACCTTAAATAACTAATGTCACCTAAAGTTGACCTTAAATAAGTAATGTCACCTAAAGTTGAACTGAAATAACTAATGTCACCTAAAGTTGACCTTAAATAAGTAATGTCACCTAAAGTTGAACTGAAATAAGTAATGTAACCTAAAGTTGAACTGAAATAAGTAATGTAACCTAAAGTTGACCTTAAATAACTAATGTCACCTAAAGTTGACCTTAAATAAGTCACCCCTCTGAAATAAGTAATGTCACCTAAAGTTGACTTAAATAAGTAATGTCACCTAAAGTTGACCTTAAATAACTAATGTCACCTAAAGTTGAACTGAAATAAGTAATGTAACCTAAAGTTGAACTGAAATAAGTAATGTAACCCCTTAAATAACTAATGTCACCTAAAGTTGACTTAAATAAGTAATGTCACCTAAAGTTGAACTGAAATAAGTAATGTCACCTAAAGTTGACCTTAAATAAGTAATGTCACCTAAAGTTGACCTTAAATAACTAATGTCACCTAAAGTTGAACTGAAATAAGTAATGTAACCTAAAGTTGAACTGAAATAAGTAATGTAACCTAAAGTTGAACTGAAATAAGTAATGTAACCTAAAGTTGACCTTAAATAACTAATGTCAGTTGACCTTAAATAAGTAATGTCACCTAAAGTTGAACTGAAATAAGTAATGTCACCTGTTGACCTTAAATAAGTAATGTCACCTAAAGTTGACCTTAAATAACTAATGTCACCTAAAGTTGAACTGAAATAAGTAATGTAACCTAAAGTTGAACTGAAATAAGTAATGTAACCTAAAGTTGAACTGAAATAAGTAATGTCACCTAAAGTTGAACTGAAATAAGTAATGTCACCTAAAGTTGAACTGAAATAAGTAATGTAACCTAAAGTTGAACTGAAATAAGTAATGTAACCTAAAGTTGACCTTAAATAACTAATGTCACCTAAAGTTGACCTTAAATAAGTAATGTCACCTAAAGTTGAACTGAAATAAGTAATGTCACCTAAAGTTGACCTTAAATAAGTAATGTCACCTAAAGTTGACCTTAAATAACTAATGTCACCTAAAGTTGAACTGAAATAAGTAATGTAACCTAAAGTTGAACTGAAATAAGTAATGTAACCTAAAGTTGAACTGAAATAAGTAATGTAACCTAAAGTTGACCTTAAATAAATAATGTCACCTAAACTTGACCTTAAATAAGAATGTCACCTAAAAACTGAAATAAGTAATGTCACCTAAAGTTGACCTTAAATAAGTAATGTCACCTAAAGTTGACCTTAAGTAACTAATGTAACCTAAAGTTGAACTGAAATAAGTAATGTAACCTAAAGTTGAACTGAAATAAGTAATGTAACCTAAAGTTGAACTGAAATAAGTAATGTCACCTAAAGTTGAACTGAAATAAGTAATGTCACCTAAAGTTGAACTGAAATAAGTAATGTCACGGGGGTTGTGATATTACAGAATGCTCAGATAGAAATATAATGTTCAGAACAAACATTAGTCCTCAGCATGGAAAATATAGTCAATTGTACACTCTGTACTGTACATTTCTATCTACGATATGCTGAACCTTTCACCAGTATGAATGCAGCCCAGGCCTAGAGGTGTCCCTGGGCAAGTTGAACATGATCCCCCTGGAAGGAAACGGTACAGAACGTAATCAACATAATGAACGGATGTCGTGCATCATTGTAACACGTGAAGCAGCTGAGAAAGAAACGTGTTAAGCTGCTTTAGGAGCAGGTTTATTACGCTAAACGGGGAGCTCCAATCCCATACTGAGGATATTAACAAACACGGCTTACATCATTTACACCGTTTCCCATGAGAACCTACATGAGTAGGCTAACCCCAACAGTTGACCAATCACAATGAGGCTACCTATGAGGCTAATGACACTCATTTGTCATTCATTCTGAGGTGCATGGGACTATAGACCAATAGCCATTCTCAGGAGGATTTAATGAGGGGAGTTTCTTTAAACATGCAGATTCTCAATCATAGATTTCTCTAAAGGTTCAAGTTTCTCACACACACGAAGGAAAAATCCCACACCTGAACAAATTCTCACACACAAACAATTGATCTTCAGTAAAATGGTTATTTACCCTCTCAATAGAGAAACAAGGCAGGACTGCACACACACACTCACACACACAGAACAGACACACGCACTCACACACACACACACACACAAACAACACACAGAGCCAGTGTCCATCAACACCGTGGCACCTTGACAGCGGTGGTAGACACTCCGGTCCTTGTCCTTTGAAAGTTTAGTACATTTCTAGGGACAAGACACACACACTGCCTGTCGCTGCACAGCTTTCTCACTCGTTGTTTAATGTCAGGCATCCTCCCTAATGCTCCACTTATAATCTCTACTTAATGTGTGGTCATACCGGCTCCCAAAATCAAAACGTGCCTCCGCATAAAGACCCAGTTTACAAAGTCATGAAGCTGCAGCCTTTGGGGTGAATCACGTCTTTCTAATCGAGGAGTAATTCTTCAGCCCGGCGCTGCTTGGCGAGACACACCGTTAGGTAAAGGGCTTCTTTTCCATCTGGCCCAACTGTGGATGTCTGATGTATCACACCTCGGCCCAGACAAACGCTGCCATAAGGTTACAACAAGGCCCTCAGTGTCTGGACAATGTCCACAGCCATAGTGCTTTTGCATTCCAAATAACATTTTTCTCCAATAAGTGAATTCATATTTGTGTCTGAGTGCTGTAAAAATAAACTCCAGGGAGCTGGTTAGTTCAATTATCATGTTGTTTTAGCAAATGGATTCACTGAGTCTTTTCCAGAGAACCTATGTCCCAAATGGCACCCTATTCCCTACATAACCCACTCATTTTAATTAGAGCCCTATAGGCCCTGGTCAAAAGTAGTGCACTATGTAGGGAATAGGATGCCATTTGGGATGCAAACATACTTCCAAATGGCAACAGAGCTACTACTCAGAGCTAACGCTAAATGGAGAGAGGTCCACAAAATGATTCAGCATTTAATAATAATATGTTCTGAAATTAACCATATTTCGGTTCCAGTTCATGAACGTGTCATAGTCGAGATAGATTACAATTTGATATGTAGATTTGTGTCCTTGGCTAGGACTGGGTGTCCTTAGAGTATCTGTAGAATCTGAATCCAAAATAGCCCTTGGGCAAATTATTTTACAATTCCCATGGTTCCCCTGGTTTTGAAAAATCTATTTTCAGGGTTTTTAAGAGAGCCGGTAGGTCACCTCGTTTCTTTCCACTATGCATATCTTAAAAAGGTTTAGCTTGGATCTAAGTTCTACTGTGCATCTTGTAGTTATATTGCAGTATGATCATTAAGGCAATATAACCAGACTCTGGTCAATCAAGCCTGAGACCACTGTGGTCATTTAGATAATCAAGTTATAATAAAGAGGCATCCTAAAATCAGCCCTACAGTCAAATGACAAGAAGCACGTTTCAGAATGTGTATAGATGCAGAGACCTCCCTGGATAGAATGTGGTCACCATGCTGCTGAGATGTCTAATACAAGGAGTGCTAAGAATAGCCTAGAACCTCCTGTTAAAATGACCATTACAAGTTCAACTTTAACACCACAGGTCACCTCAAGTGAAAAGGATTTTTTTTTGTCTTTGGCATTTTCTCAGATCCTCATGTATATTATGAATATATCATGTATATTCAACTTCAAAGTTAAGAAGTGAAGTAATTTCCTACTTGTCAGTTGATTCATATAATCATGTAACTGGACCATATAGAGGCCTTGCGGCCTGATGTCCCAGTAGTGATGAAAAGGGCTGAGGCGAGTTATAGCGCCGTCGACAAGGCACCTTTTAAAGGTAATGTTTTCGCCGTTCACAGAGATCACATTCAAGGTAAAACGCTGCAGATGCTCAATCAGACATTACCTTTAAATGTCAACAAAGTGCCTTGGATTGAATTCTGGCCTCAGTAAGCCAGTTTGTAAGAAACAGATGTTTTTCAACTTTGCTCCTTTGCTACTGATGTTCATTTGTCTTTATCAGCTTGTCATTGCCTCTGATTACCTCTCACTATAACAACCTGTATGACCAGACATACATTTCCAGATACTCATTCAAACAATTTCATCAACATACTCAAACAGTGATCTATTTCCCCCAAAACCGTTCAGTTCCGCTCGATTGAATGGTAATGTTCACATGTTCGCGGAGACCTCATTCACTGTAAACTAAACAATGCATATGTTGGCTATATCGGAAATAACATTTCACTCTGAACTTCAGTTGATTGAATGAAGCCTGTGATATCATTATCAGCCATGCAGCACATCTCATATTTCCAAGTGGTACGGAGAAGATTGAATGACCAAAGAGAGTAGAAGAACAGGACAATGTGATTCTGGGTGCTGATCCAGATAGATAGAGAGTAAAAGAGCAGGACAATGTGATTCTGGGTGCTGATCCAGATAGATAGAGAGTAATAGAACAGGACAATGTGATTCTGGGTGCTGATCCAGATAGATAAGCTATCAGACACCATCAACTTTCTGGACTATGTTTCATGTAGATTGTTCTTGAAGACAAAGCTTCCTTTGAACACACAAGGATGGTAAAGATCCCTATTTTAATCAGGCTGCGTTCAGGGAAAACAGAGCTTCCTAATTCTGCCAGTAAAGCTTCTGATTTCTCCCCACGAGATGCATGATCTTCACCCATGATCTTGGCTATCATAGTCACCAACATGAATATTAATATTGACTAGTAGTGTGGTTGAAATGGCATTAGTTGTAGTATTGGCAATGCATTTTATAGTCCTGATTGAAAATCATTCTTGGACTCCAATGTCGAATCAAATTCCGCAGACATAAACATCTGACAGTCAGAATAAAGTTCAGTATTATGTCAATATAGGCCAAATGGGCAAATGTGACAGACCTTGTCAGGGGAGATAAACAGAACACAGATATCCCTGGATACAAAGGCAACTTCATAAGTTAACTGCCCGAGGTATCCAATTGTAACATTAACATTCAGACATTGGTGGTGTCCTAGAGTTTCAGGATATTGAGATGAGATTCTAGTTTACCCATTTGACATTCCCTTAGTTCCCTTAGGCCTACCACCATGGAACAATCAACGCATTGGCATACGCACGGTAGTCTCCAACTAGGTAGGTGGGAAAGGTGTGGAAACATGACATTTTCTCCAGTGAGCTCTGAAAGGCCTTGACTCTGTGAAACACAGGACACACACACATAGAGACAAACATGTGATATGATCACATGTGATGTGTTCCAAAAACATGTTTTCACATGATTTCACGTGACATTTAATCATGTGATTTTCCAAATGTTAAATCGTGTTTTTTCTGTAAGGGATAACTCTGTCTCTCCTGTTCCTCACCCCTCTGCCATCTCTGCAACCCTCTGCCATCAGCCAACCAAATTAAAATGCTGTGAGTAAACAGGAACTCTTACTGACAGGGTAAAGAGATTGGCCGGTTCCCTGGCCAGAGGACAGAGGACCTCCCCTTATTAGTGTGTGTGTGTGCAGTGTGTGTGTGTATGTGTATGTGTGTATATGTGTTTTTTTATTGAATTTTTATTTTTTATTTTACCTTTATTTAACCAGGTAGGCCAGTTGAGAACAAGTTCTCATTTACAACAGCGACAGGTCCTTCTGTAGCTGTGGTCCTTCTGTAGCTCAGTTGGTAGAGCATGGCGCTTGTAACGCCAGGGTAGTGGGTTCGATCCCCGGGACCACCCATACGTAGAATGTATGCACACATGACTGTAAGTCGCTTTGGATAAAAGCGTCTGCTAAATGGCATATATTATTATTATTATTATAAAGCAAGGCAGTGTGAACAAACATCAACACAGAGTTACATATGGAATAAAGTAGCATACAGTCAATAACACAATAGAAAAAGTATATAGAAAGTGTGTGCAAATGAGGTAGAATAAGGGAGGTAAGGCAAAAAATAGGCCATGGTGGCGAAATAATTACAATATAGCAATTAAACACTGGCGTGATAGATGTGCAGAAGATGAATGTGCAAGTAGAGATACTGGGGTGCAAAGGAGCAAAATAAATAACATAAATAACAGTATGGGGATGAGGTAGTTGGGTGGGCTATTTTCAGTGATCTGTGAGCTGCTCTGACAGCTGGTGCTTAAAGTTAGTGAGGGAGATATGAGTCTTCAGCTTCAGTGATTTTTGCCGT